>NC_045436.1:80023355-80056695 GCF_002776525.5 Piliocolobus tephrosceles | reverse complement strand
TTCTTCTTCTTCTTCTTCTTCTTCTTCTTCTTCTTCTTCTTCTTCTTTTCTTCTCCTCCTCCTCCTCCTCCTCCTCCTCCTTCTCCTTCTTCTCCTTCTTCTTCATTTTAATACAGATGAGGTCTATCCAAAAATGTTGGCTGGCTATGTTGGCCAGGCTGGTTTCTCTTGCTTTTCTTTAAACTTTTATTTTAGGCTCAGGAATGCATATGGAGGTTTGTGGTATAGGTAAATTGCATGTCATGAGGGTTCAGTGCACCAATTATTTTATCACCCAGGTAGTAAGTATAGTGCTCAATAGGTAGTTTTTCAATCCTCACTGATATGGTTTGGCTCTGTGTCCCCACCCAAATCTCACTTTGAATTCTAATAATCCCCACATGTCAAGGGCAGGACCAGGACCAGGTGGAGATAATTGCATCATGGGGGTGGTTCCGCATACTGTTCTTGTGATAGTGAGTGAGTTTTCACGAGATCTGATGGTTTTATAAGGGGTTTCCCCCTTTGCTTGACTTTATTCTTCTACATTCTGCTGTCATGTGAAGAAGTATGTGTTTGCTTCCCCTTCTGCCATGATTGTAAGTTTCCTGAGGCCTCCCCAGTCATGCAGAACTGTGAGTCAATGAAACCTCTTTCCTTTATAAATTACCCCATCTCGGGAAGCTCTTTATAGCAGCATGAGAATGGACTAATACATTCACATTCACCCTTCTCTCATCCTACACACTCAAGTAGGCCCCCAATGCCTATTGGTTCCTTTTTTACATCCATATGTACTCAATGTTTAACTCCCACTTATAGGTGAGAACGCGTGGTATTTGGTTCTATTCCTGTGTTAGTTCTCTTAGGATAACGGCCACCACCTCATTCACGTTACTACAAAATAAATAATCTCATTCTTTTTATGGCTGCATAGCATTCCATGGTGTATATAATACCACATTTTCTTTATCCAATCCACCTTTGATAGGCATCTAGGCTGATTTCATGTCTTTACTACTGTGAATAGTTCTGTAATGAACATACACATGTACGTGTCTTTATGATAAAATGATTTGTATTCCTTTGGGTATATATCCAAGAGTGGGATTACTGTGTTGAGTGGTAATTCTGTTTTAAGTTCCTTCAGAAATCCAGGCTGGTTTCAAACTTCTGGTCTCAACCAATCCTCTCGTCTCAGTGTCCCAAGTAGCTGGGATTACAGGCATGTGCCACCTTTCCTGACTTGTTTTGGTTCTTTCTTATGAAATTATTGAAAATAGACATCATCCTACCACAATTCCCCCGAAGTTTTGAACAGAAGTCTACAAAATGGGGAGATACAAATGCAACCTATTTGAATGTAGGCATGAAATATTATAACTTCCATTTTTATTGATTTTAAATTTCAAAATTTTTAAATTTATTTTTGCCAATGATCTCTGTAATATGGTAATACAGGAGTAAAAAGTAAAATACCAAGGTAAAATTTTTATAAATATTAGTATAAATTCAGAGGATGCATACAACATCTATTTAATTATCAGAGTTTAGAATGACAGTTTTCAAACTTGAGTGTTCATGAAAATCACCTAGGAAACTTACTAAAAATGCAGATTCATGGAGCCTTCATGCCTGAGATAAATTCAGTTAGCCTAAATTTGGGCCCAGAAATCTATATTCACAAGCCATGTCCAAGATGATTCCAATGTTTAAATGCCCCATAGACACCCTTTAAGAAATATTCATTTAAAACCAGGTTCTGTTGTAGTTAGAGAGAAAATAGAATTATTTGGGAAGGTAGAGCACCCATTCAAGGCTTCAAAGGGTGATAGTACCTCAATGAGAGAATCATGTTGAAAGACACAAACTTCAGCTCTGAAGCATATTGGTACATTCAGCAGGGTTAGTTTCTCATGTTGAAAGACACAAACTTCAGCTCTGAAGCATATTGGTACATTCAGCAGGGTTAGTTTCTCGGGGTTAGTCCTGGTTACAAAGACAGTTACATAACCAGTGAGATATATATATATATATATATATATATATATATATATATATATAATGATATGAAATATATATTATATGTAGTATAAAATTATTATATATGGTATAGTATCTAACATAAATATAGATATAATATGAATATATAAATATGTTTTACATATGTATAAACATGTGTGTGTATGTGTATGTATATATCTAATCTGAGGAATGCAAGACTTTTTAAATTATCAGGCCCAGAGAGGCATTAAAATGAGATAGCAATCACATTTTATCTCCCCCCTTGAGTTATGTAATATTCTCTTGAAACTGCTTGCTGTTGCCACAAGTAATTATAAATTAACCTAATAATGTCTCATCCTGATACCATATCCTATAGCTCAACAATGTACAGTTAATCACAAATCAATGTTATTTCTGTAAACCAATGAGAATTCCTGATGAACAATTTTGTATCAGCCCAGTCCTTGTTCCCCATTCTTGCCTTCAAAAATGTGCTTGTAACAAAGGCTGAAGGGAGCACTCCCCATGAAAACTTGAAAGTGTGTTCCAAAGAAACTATATTAATTTTGTCTCAGTTTCTTCTTTTAGGTCAACACAAGGAATATTAATGAATAGTTTTACAATGAGAATTATAGCTTTTAAGCAGACTATAGTGGTTCTTATCAGTTGCCAACGCATTGTGGCACTGAAAAAAAAAAACATATTGGATGCCAAGTTATAATTATAAATTTACTTCTTTAGTCTGGAAAAAATGGTTAAAGAGAAATAAGTATAATTTGGAATTTTAATAGTTACTCCCTTCAAAATATGATAGGTGACACACTGGCACAAAGACAGGAGAAACTGGGCTAAATATAAATATAAATAACATAAACATACCAATTAAAAGGCAGAGATTGTCAGAATATATGCAAACAAAACCAACTCTATGTTTCCTACAAGAAATCCATTTACAAATAGTTAAAAGTAAATAGATGTAATAAGGTGTACTGTGCTAACACTAATTAAAGAAAGCTGACAGATTTCAGAGCAAATAGTATTACCAGAGACAGAGGATTACTTCATAATGTAAACCAGTCAACTACTAAAGAGAACACAGCAGCCTTAAATATGTATGCACCTGACTACATAATTTAAATAAAAATAAAGCAAAAGCTGATGTATCTCTGAGGAAAAATAAATACATCCACAATTGGAGTCCTGCATAAATAGACAATGCAGGAGTTTCAGCCCTGAGATGAGGGAAATTGATACACCAAAAAATTGGATTAATCTCAAAGGCATTATACTGAGTGAAAAAACAAATCCATACCAAAAAAGAATATCTACCAGATTATTGTATTTATATAACATTCTAGAAAACTGAAGCTAATCTGTAGTGACAGAATGCGGGTCACTGGTTGTCTTGGAATGGGGAGAGTAGGTCAGAAGAAACATTTGGGTATGATGGGTATATTCCTTAATTGTGGTTATAATTCCATGAGTATATTCATATGTCAAAATGTATCCAATTGTATACTTTAAACATATTTGGTTTACTGTATATTAATTAAACCTCAATAATTGTATTAGATAATAAAAGTCACTCTTGACCCAGCAAACCTTGCCCTGCGGTCTCTGGCCATGCCAGAATTAAAGAATTCACACCTTGTCGGGGTCTGTTTTTTAAAGGTAATAATATCTGTTGTAAATATATAAAACTATTCTGGTCTTACATCAATACAGGTCTAATTTATAAATTTGAAACTGCAGTGGAAGTTTCTTTTTAGATGGAAACGTATATCTAAATAGTGATATCATAAACAGGCTCCATTTTCTACATTCCTTCCATTCTTGGAATCCTCAATGCAACTTCCATAGCTATTATCCTTCCTCTTTCTGTCTCTTTCTCCAACATCAAAAACTACTTTTGCTGGGGACTGGGTGGTATGTTCCAGGACCTTCAATAGATGCCTGAAACCACAGATAGTACCAAATGCAATTGTTGTCAATCAGAACTTGTTTCTGTTCATATCTTCCAGACACAAATTTAATGCCTTTTCCATCACAACTAAACATTTATTAAGCACTGTGACTGTAACTTTTGCAGTTTGATGTGTAACACCAAAAGTAGCATAAATTTATTTTTCCTTCATAATTTCATGAATAGAAGGTTAATTCTTGCCTTAAATCATAGCAACCTCAGCATCTAATATTTTTCTTTTCTTATTTAGTTGGGAAATCTTACCTTTTCACTTAAAAGCAGCACTTTATGGCTTTACTTTGATATATCCAGTTTGCCAGCATCACTACTTTTATACTTTGGGGCCATTATTAAGTAAAATAAGGGTTACTTGAACACGAACACTACAATACCAAGACAGTCCATCTAATAACTGAGAGGGCTGCTAAATGACTAATGGGCAGGTAGCATGTACATTATGAATACGCTGGAGAAAGGGATGATTCATGTCCTGGGTGGGGCTGAGTGAGATAGCAAGAAATTTCATCATGCTACTCAGACTGGCATGCAATTTAAAACTTATGAATTGTTTATCTCTGGGATGTCCCATTTAATATTTTCAGACCAGAGTCGGCCATAGGTGTCTGAGATCATGGAAAACAAAACAGCAGATAAGGGAGTACTACTGTATTTTTGCTTGCCCTAGGTAATTTGTGAGATTTAAAGTTATAACTATTCTAGGAGAAATTACTGATTTAAATAAAAATAATAAAGCACTAATCAAAAGGAATAAATTTAGTTTTGTAGCCTTTCAGACATCATAAATTGGGTATGATAAGTAATTTGGAATTGGCAGAGTCTCTAATGCTATAATAACATTGTCATAAATAGTGTTGTTCTTTTGTCTATCTAGGACCTATCATCCCTATTTTTGGTATCTCATAGGAAAATTATTAACTTGATTTTCTTTTGATGTTCATTTTTTTCACTCTTAATTCTTGTGGTTGGACCAACCCATACTCCAGCTCCAATAAGCATAAAAGATTATGTTTCTTCTAAAAATCTGTTAACTAGCACAAGAATTTCTTTATTATCATTAACAACTTATAACTCTAGACAAATATATGACATAACTCATTTCCAACTTTAGACAATAGGCAATGCAGGACTTTTGTCCCTGTGAGAAGGGAAATTAAAAATGTAGAAGCCCTATGATTGTTCTGATTTACTGCCTGGAGTCGTTTTGCTGACCACAGTCTAGGTGGGAGAAACCCAAGTGGTCCAGCAACTTAGCCAGGTTGAGAAGACATAGATTGGAGATCAGGAAAGCTAAGATAGAATTTTGTAAGGTAAATGCCAAAGAAGAGGTTGCTACTTATGTGCAGAGGACTATCTGTAAGTCTTTAGTTGATTACTGATTTATGCTGAGGAAGAGACAACCACCTGAGGCAGGCGAAAGAAGCACCAGAAATCAGTAGGCCAAACAATTCTCAAAATTCAGACCTGGCTGGGAATAATTATTCTCATCAGCAATACTGGAGAGCCTAATAATATAGGGGACATTGGGCAAATTCTTTAAAAGGACATCACAATGGTAAAAGGGCTAAATAAGCTCTAGATAAAAGGCTATTGTGGAACCATTTTAATAGAGCTTAAAAAGCAAGCTTTAAAAAACACACCTTCAATAATTAATTGCATGATAAACAAAATCTCGTAATTCTTAAGAGAATATAACAAAATCCAGTACTCAACAACACAACATTTACATGATTCAGCACCTAGTCAAAAATTACCAGAGCACCAAAGAAGTAGGAAAATATAAACTGTAATCAAGAAAAAGGGTAGTCCATAGAAACAGACCTACAAATGATATTGGTAGAACAGACCAGAATGTTAGTGAAGCTATTAAAATTGTCCTAATGTTCAAGAAAGTAGAAAAGAACATGAGCACAATGATTTGAAAAATAGAAGATAGCTACAACAGTCTGAATAAAATTTCTAGAGATTATGTATGTATCTTAAATAAAAAATACTTTGGGTAAAACTAACGGCAAATGAGATACCTCAGAAGAAAAGATTAGTGGATTGAAGACACAGCAAATGAAGCAAAAATGATTAGTACATTAGTGGTGGAATAACATCAAGAAGTAAAATATACATGAAATTTGAGTCACAGGAAATTAGAAAATAAAGGAAGGTCAGAAAAATATTGACTAAATAGTGGATGAAATTTTTCTAAATTTGATGCAAAATATAATCTTACAGATCCAATAAATAAGTTACATGAACTCAAAACAGAATGCACATTAAGAAAACCAGATCAAAGCACATCCCAACCCAATTAACAAAAAGAGTGAAAAAGACTAAATATTAAAAGCAGTCAGAGAGAAATAAAAGACATATTACATACACAGAAACAAGCATAAGAATGGCAGCAAATTTATCATCAAAAGTGAAGTACACCAGAGGACAATTAAATGAACTACTGAAAATAAAAATTCTGTCAAAGTAGAACAATATATTATCTTAGGTCAGTCTCCTATAACAGAATTTATATAACAGGATGCAAAAATTAGCCAGATGTGGTGGCTCATGCCTGTAGTCCCAGCTACTTGAGAGGTTGAGGAAGCAGAATCACTTGAACCTGGGCGGCAGAGGTTGCAGTGAGCTGAGATCATGCCACTGCACTTCAGTCAGGGTGACAGAGTGACTCTGTCTCAGAAAATACTACTACTACTAATAATAATAATTTATGTAAACAACAGAAGTATATTATTAACAGTTTTGGAAGCTGGGAAGTACAAGATCAAGCCACCAGAAATTTGGTGTCTGGTGAGAGTTTATGTCTCATAGACGGCACCTTCTTGTATGTCCTTTATGATGGAAGGGGCAAGCAGGCCCTCTCAAACTTCTTTTATATGGGTACTAATTTCATTCGTGGGGACTCTGTCTGTACAACCTAATCAAGTCTTAAAGCCCCACCTCTTAATATTGTCACATTGGGGATTAAGTTCCAACATATGAATTTTGGGGGGTTCCTAATGTCCAGACCATTACATATACCCAGCAAAAATATTATTTCAAAAAGGAAAGTGAAATACACACTTTTTCAGACAAACAAAAACTGGTAATTATTTTCCATAAGAAACTCACTACAAGATCTTATAAAGTGAAAGTTTTTCAGACATAAGAAATATTATGCCTTGTGGAAAATTAAATTGACATAAAGAAATTTAAGGCACTAGAATAGGAAATATATGCATAATTAGAAAAGACATTTTTGCATTTACCATTCTATGTGGTAGGTATTATTACCCTACTTTATAAATAAGAAATCTGAGGATTAGAGAGATTAAATAGAGTCCCAACTAGTAAATGGCAAACCGGGGACCTGAGCCTCTATAAAGCCAAATTTCATGTTCATGCTTCCAATATCACTCAAGGAAAAACAGAACACGAATAAAACCTACACTTTTAGATTTTTTCTCCTCCAGCATAAAGCATGACGTGGTGGGAGTCATGATAACTCCTATATTCTCAATATGTCTAATTAAAAAGAAAATGTTGAAATCACATGATAGGTATTCTAGAACCATAGTATACATGTATACAAATTGTTGTTGGTTACTATTAATGCATACATATTTACTGTGCTTTTAAAAATAACTTGTACTAACAAGAATACAGATTGAGGAAATAATTGCAATAGGAGTAAAAACAAATCAGGAAAATATTCTTTAGTTGTAAATAAGAATATAACATACACAGCAGGGCGAGGTGGCTCAAGCCTGTAATCCCAGCATTTTGGAAGGCCAAGGCGGGTGGATCACAAGGTCAGGAGATCAAAATCATCCTGGCTAACACGGTGAAAACCCATCTCTACTAAAAATACAAAAAAAAAAATTAGCCGGGCATGGTGGCAGGTACCTGTAGTCCCAGCTACTCAGGAGGCTGAGGCAGGAGAATGGCGTGAACCCGGGAGGCAGAGCCTGCAGTGAGCCGAGATTGCGCCACTGCACTCCAGCCTGGGCGACAGAGTGAGACTCTGTCTCAAAACAAAACAAAACAAAACAAACAAAAAAAGAATATCAAATACACAAAAAAAGTTCACACACACAATCATTCAAGATGCCCTGTATGGATTGTGACATAAAAAAGTTGGATAGGCAGGAACATCATTAGGTATGTTCAGGGATAAAAAGACTATAATATGCTATATTAAACTGGGACACCAGACTGGATTAGATGACTGCTGCATTCTGAGCTGCATAATAATTTGAATGTCATTGTTATGAACAGGAAAATGCTTTAAGTTTAGCTGTACTGAGGCCATTATGCAAATATGATCCTTCTTTGTCTAGCCTAGTCCTATTTGCAAAACTTAATATCCACAGCCATGTTTTAGAAGCTCACTAAATCATTCTACAACAAATACAAGGCAAGAATAACTAATAGAGGAAAGTTAGTGAAAAACTAATGGCTGAGGCATAATATTCAAATGAGGAAATATATTTTGTTTCAATGAATGATGAAATTGAAAATAATTACAACAAGGAAAAGATACTGCTAACTTAACAGAATGGATAATACAAGGGTTTACATGTAAGTGGTTCTGACCTGAATAAAACAACCCATTATGTCCCCAAAGCAACTGTTTTGTCACATTTAGAAGATTAGGACCCTCTATTACAAGTTCTGTTTTTCAGATTCTAAAAGAAAATGTACCTGTCAAAGTTATTGATCTTTGATTTATTCAATTCATTAAGAATAAAATATTATACTTTATGCATACTCAAATAGTGAGAACAGCTACCATTCCTTGGGCAGTTAGTATTTTGCAGGCATTGTTGCAAGTGTTGTATGAGCTCATTTAATCCTTACAACAACCTATGAGGTAAATAGTATTAGCATTTTTATTTACAAAAGAGGAAACCAAAGCCCAGAGAAGTTAAGTTGTCCAAGGTCATACGGCTGTCAGATACTACAAACAGTATTTGAGCCTAGGCATCCTGGTTACAGAGACTGCAGACTTTACCACTATACTGTGCTAACTCCACTACAGAACTAATATTGTGTATTGGTGTCTGAGTGTGTGTGCATTATGTTTATGTGGTGTGTTTGGGGGTTTGGGTATATGAGGTTTTTTACAATTTTTCAACTAACTTTTAAAAACATTTATCATGTTAACCTTTTTTTTTTTTTTTTTTTGAGACAGCATCTGGCTCTGTTGCCCAAGCTGGAGTGAGTGCAGTGGCATGAGCTCAGCTCACTGCAATCTCACTCCCAAGTTCCAGTGATTCTCCTACCTCAGCCTCCCAAGTAGCTGGTACTACTGGGGTATGCCACCACACCCATCTAATTTCTGTATTTTTAGTAGAGATAGAGTTCCACCATGTTGGCCAGGCTGGGCACAAACTCCTGGCCTGGAAATATCCATCCTCCTTAGTCTCCCTAAGTGCTTGAATTACAGGCATGAGCCACCGCCCCCATCCTCATCTTAACCATTTTTAAATGTACAACTCAATGTCATTAAGTACATTCACATTGTTGTACAACCATCACCACCATCCATCTCCAGGACTCTTTTCACCTCGCAAAACTGAAACTGTATACTCGTTAAACAATAACTTCCCTCTCCCGCCCCTTTTCTCCACCATTTTACTGTTTATGAATTTGACTAATTTAGATACATAATATCAGTGAAATCAGACAGTATTTGCCTTTTTGTGACTGGCTTATTTCATTTATCATTATAACCTCAAAGTCCATTTGTATTGCAGCATATAACAGAATTTCCTTTTTTTTTTTTTTTTTTTTTTTGAGACGGAGTCTCCCTCTGTCACCCAGGCTGGAGTGCAGTGGTGCAATCTCGGCTCACTGCAAGTTCCGCCTCCCAGATTCATGCCATTCTTCTGCCTCAGCCCCCCGAGTAGCTGGGACTACAGCTGGGACCACCACACTTGGCTAATTGTTTTTTGTATTTTTAGTAGATAATGGGGTTTCACTGTGTTAGCCAGGATGGTCTCGATCTCCAGACCTTGTGATCCGCCCGCCTCAGCCTCCCAAAGTGCTGGGATTACAGGTGTGAGCCCCCACACTCGGCCAGTTTCCTTCTTTTTAAAGGTTGAATAACATTCCATTGTGTATCATAAGCCACATTTTGTTTATCCAATCATCAATCTATGGACTCTTGAGTTGATTCCTTCTTTTGACTGTTGTGAATAATGCTGCTATGAACATGAGTGTGCAAATATCTCTCTGATGCCTTGCCTTCAATTATTTTGGATATATACCAAGTAGAAGTAGAATTGCTGGATCATACAGGAATCCTATTTTTAATTTTTTGAGAACTGCCATACTGTTTTCCATGGCAACTACACCATTTTACATTCCCACCAACAAAGCACAAGGATTCTAATTTCTCCACATCCTTGCCAAAACTTGTTATTTACTGCTTTTATGATAGTAGTCTTCTTAATGGCCATGAGGTGGGATATGTGTTTTAAGTTCTTAGAAGTTTCTAGATTCTGTGTTCTGAGTTATGACATCAACTACAGAGTTTATCTTACTTAGAATGTTTGCCCCGACCATGTCCTCTGTTAAGAAAAGAGGTAATAGGCATAAATGCACATAATTTGTACCAGATGGCTTCTGAGGCATGTGGCAATATGCTTTATGCATGTGACCCTGCCCTTTGGACAAAAGAATAGCACCTGAACCACCAGACCAACAATCAGGTGTTTTGATGGAAGAACAAAAACAGGATGCCCCCAAAGGGCATCTACTTAAATTTCCTCAACCAGTTTCTGTCCTGCGAGCTCTGTCTTTGTGGGCTGTCCCCCTCTGGAGGTTAACCAAAAGCTTTAAGTCATAACCAGTCAATCCCTAACAACAAAAGTGGAGGCAATAGAAATAGAGATGAAGAATCTAAGACCCCAGAATGGTGAAACATTTATAGGCACCAGTTCTGGAAAGTTTGACCACTAGCCAGGTCGTCAGGGCTACTCTGTTTTTCCTAATGGTACTCTAGTGTTGGGTAGACTTGGCTGCCCATCAATTTTGCACATTCTCCAATATACTCTTCCAATAAATATAATGGCCTTTGTACTCTAAGCATGCCTCTGTTCTTTACAACGTGACTATATCTAACATAAAGATTTTAAATAGATATACACTTACTAATTAACACCAAAAAGATTTGAGCTTTATAAAGCCATTCTTGTTTTTTTTAAATGTAACTTTAGTGAGGTACTTCTCCTTTGCACAGTTATGTTCCTTTTTATGTTTTGATGCACACCTTAAGATTTATCTTTTACCTAAGTAGGAAAATTAGTTAGGTTAAAAAAAATGAAAACTGAATATTTTGAAAACTGAAATTTATAGGGACCAGCCCGTGTGAAGACTGGAAATTTCAAACTGCAGCTAGATTTCCAAATCTCAGCCAAGATGACCTCCGTCTCCTCTAGTACAATCTGTGAGCCAGGCTCACAGACAAAGTATATGCCATCTTTTGACCCAAACATGGAGAATAACATCAGACCACAGAAAAGCCACACACAAACTCTTTTCCCAAATAGGCTAAGAAGTAAATGATGGTGAGTCTTAACAAGCTCCGTTTCTTTAAACAATTTAAAATGAGGTGGGGAGATGGATGAATAAATATCAATATACACGCCAAGTAACCATAAGTATGATGTCATCCTGGGTTTAACAAGTCAATTTCTAATTAAGGAATTGGTAAGACTAGCAACCATTTGTTGAGTGAATGTTTTGTCAGCCACTCTGCACACGTTATCTAATTTAATATCTACAAGCAATCTCATGAGGTAGGAATGATGTTCTACATGTTACACATGACATTCAGTTATCTGGCCAAAAACAAAAAGCTAGTAAGTTATAAAACAGATATCCAAAATTGGGCTTGCTGACACCAAAACCCACGTTTTAAATTTCATGACACTTTTCATAGGAGTTATTAAATACATAGTAATAAATAAATAAGGTAACAAAAGTCTGCTGGGCAAAGCATAACAAAATCTCCAAACACAAAATGTTATATGTTCTGTGAAAGAGACAATGTGCATTTCTATAGTAGTTTGGTTCCTGGCCTGATGTGTGCAAACAAGAATATAAGTGGCAAATGAATTCTGTCTACTATTTCTTAACACAAATTCTATTTTTGGCATAATTCTTTTACCCTCTTTGTCTTACTTTTCCCCAGTAAACTGTTAATTCCCTTGTCTAGACCCCAGGAACTCCTTTCCTAGACAGCTATAACCTTCCCACCAGTCTCCTAATACCATGGCCAAAGCTATTTTCCATACCTGCCACTTTCACGCTGTACTTTTATATGAAATCCCTAAGGTTTCCCATGGCTCTACTAATTACAGAAATGTGGGCAGTTGCCTTCAGGAGCTCACCCCACCCTACCTGACTGCTCCCTCTACTGCTATAACCCAGCTGGTTTATATATTATGTGTTTTAGAGTCCACTACCCACTCCATCCTAGACAAGCTGGCTCTTTTACATTCCTCTTCATCTCAAAGGTTCATGTAAACTATTCCAAGTCATATTTGCAGAATGGTTTGCCAAAAAAGAAATTCAAAGTTGGCAAAGGGCTTTCTTGACTTTTATGAAGTCTTTTGAACAGATCTGTTTCACTATTCATCCCAGGGGATCCCTCTTCAGCATATTAATGAATTTGGCAGTAAGATTGAGGCTGAGAGTCCATTCCAAATGAATTTGCAAAATTAGCTTTTATTCTCAGGTGATCATGTGACACTGTATCTAGAAAGAAGAGTGGTCCATTTAAAACAGAAGTAGGCCTTTAGCTTGCCCTACTGTCTCTATTATTGGTATTCTTCCTTATTTTCAAACCTATACTTCAAAGGGAAAGAACTCCAACTGAGGGTTGGGGGATGATACTCTTCTGAGCCAGGCAATGTTCTTTTCTATTCACAACCACTCCTCAGCCAAACTGCAGAGTTTTTAACTTGTTCTACATGACTGTCAATATGATAGCCAGGGAAACAACCTCAACTATACTCAGTAGTTCTCCATTGGAATCACATAATGATGTGTGTTAGAACACTTGCAGTATCTCTCATGTTCTTTTTTTCTGGGACTGCAATTTGTAAAGCCACTGTAAGCCAGAAGCTGCCAGTGTCCATATGTGTCACTTTGTGGAAAAGACTCACCTGAAAAGGAAGGCAACACAAAGTAGAGCCAAGAGGAGAGAGCCCTGCCAACATCATGTGAGCTCTTGGATTCAACCATGCCTGAAGACAGTACCATCCTTTGGACTTTCTGCTGATACAAGCCAATAGATCTTTATGCTTCCTTAGTTTAAGCAAGGATAGCTGGAATATTTTTATCACTTGCAATTGTGTGAACTCTAAATAATAAACAGTGTGTGGTTCAGAGGAAAGAGGACTGTGTGAGGTATATTTCCCAATAGGAAACAGATGGCGCTCTCAAATTGGGTAATTTTAGAGAATTTTAAAAATTAGGTTCTGTTTACAAAAGTGTAGGCAGGGTGGACCAGAACCACAAGGGTTGTGCATTAACTCAGGGTTGGTTAAAGCTGTGTTGTAATCACTCTTAGGCCTAGAAGGACAAAGAGAGAAAGCAGTAACCAGAAACACAAAAGGGAAGACTAATGTGGAAGAAGTTGCCTCAAAACAAACAAAAAAAGATGTTGAGTCAAGGGACACAGCTAACTTAAAGTGAGCTCACAGGTAAAGAACCAAGGAGTAAATACACCGACCTCACTCTGGTTGTAATCTCCTGCCTGGTATTCCTACTGACCATACTCAGCTGAAAGTCAGAGAAGCCTATGATGTCATCCACACAAATCTGCCTCCCAGAGCAGAGAATGAGGTTTGGAGGGTAGAAATTGATTTGCAGTTTCCAGTGAAAGATATCCAGCAGAGCCTAAGTACTTTGCCCCTCTCTCTCTTGTCCTTCATCCAAATACATGGTGTTCTCTCAAGAGAGATACAAATTCCCATCAGCTTTCATATAATCATTAAGTGATGTCAGTTCCATTACACTGTCACCCGTCTTTCAAAGTCACCACTGAGTGTGATTGTTACGCACTGCCTATACTTCTTTAGCTGGTGTCAGCAAAGCATGGTGATCTATCCATAAATCAAGCCTGTGCTTTTTCTCTACAATTAACTAATAATTGTAAACTCCCCATGAAGTCATTGTTGTGAATGACAAAAAGATAGAAAAGCAGCAGAAGCAGCCACAATATGTGTCTGAGCCACTTGCTCCTGTAGTCAGTGAATATGCTCAGGACTGGACTTGTGTGTGTGGCTTCAATTTTTTAGTATAATTCTGTTGTTGATATTCAGCTTTAAATTCTGTAGATCAGATAATACTTCATGTATAAAATGAAGTTTGAATTGCATGGTCATTTATATTCCATGGTCAAGTGTTTAGTGTTTATCGAAGCCCATAGCAAGCCCAAAACTGCTTTACCGTTTAGAGTTTAAGTTGTCAGTTTAAAAAGATGTAGCCTTATTTCAGAACTCTAGATATCTGTGCTGCTGAATTTCCTGCTGGGTTTGCCAGAGGCTTGAAGAGTATCTGTATCTGTCGTAGAGACTTCCTTTCTTAGTAAATGAGCAGCCTGCACTGCCAATGTAGACTGAGGCAGAGCCCATTCTTCCAATAGGTCCCAATCAAAACAGGTAACCTTATGAATTACCAATAAATGGGTGAGAGGATTATACCCAAATATATGCATTGCCTACAAAATTCTAACTGGTCCTAGGTGCATACATTTTTCTAAGTGGTGGGTATTGTGTAAGGTGTAGAAATTTGTCTCTCACTTCAAAAAGGATATCACATTAAGCCTACTGACTCACCCATATTTCAGACCCTAAAACTTTGCTATTTTTTCTATTCTCTGGAATGCATATACCTTATGAAGACATCAAGAGTGTTTGTTACTTCCTGCTTACACAGTAGGAGAGTTGGCATAGCCCTTGGGCAAAATAGTGTTGGTATACTGTAGTCCCTGCCATGTAACAGCAAACTGCTTGTAATTTTCCTTACAGATTGAAATAGAGTCACACCATAATTGCAAACATAATCACCAAATGATTAAGTTTGCTATAGTCCACTGTTATTCCCCATGACACTTCTGCTTTTCCAAGAGTCAGTTATGCTAAATAATATAAGCATAACTACCATCTCATTTCTCAAATTTTTGATAATGACATTAATCTATGCAATATTCCCAGGAATGGGACATTGTTTTTGGTTCATTATATTATTGAGGAAAGAGAGAAGGATTGGAAGGCAGTTCTAAGGGTTTTCCCTTGACTTTTCTTACCATAACATCCTCTACTTCATAAGCCAGGGCACCAATAAGGGAATTTGCTTTTTATTAAATACATCAATTTCCCTAAAGTTTCTGGATAATAAATAATTGTAATATTTATCCCCAGTCCTCCTAGAGCTACTATTAGATTTGAGCAAGATTCCATCCATTACTTGTCTTCTATAAGCTTCTGCTCATTAGGGCACAGAGCCAATAGGAGTCTCCAGGGAACAGCTTCCTTTTATAAAAAATGTCTAAGAACTGCTAGTCAGAGCATTTGCCTTCCCTCAGTGAACAGTTACCATAGTAAATGTCTTCAGATCAACCGTGAGGATGTCTTCAGAAAAGATTTACAGGATTAATAAGTCCATATTACAATGTCTTTCCTCAAAGGGGCCTGGACAACACCTCATTTAAGAAACTTTAGGTGTTTGAAAAAATTTAGATTTAGAAACTGGATAGAAGGCATGAAGCCCATTTCAAGGACTCAACTTAGGTTTCTTCACTGTGGACCAAAAATGTTTTGACTTATGTATGTCAAATATCCTTTTAGCAAGCTGCCCATCTATGTATTTTGAGGGGCCCCATCATCAGGTAAGCGTTCTTAAAGATCCCTGCAGATCAAAATTCTATGATTACCATTCTAATCCTACAACTTATTATAGTATTAGCAGAATAGTTGTTACTAAAGTCTTCTACAAGTCTGAGAATCCCACTACTCACATTAATATCAGTGAACCCAATTACATTGCATTATCCCCTCCATCTTCTCTGACCTAAAAGGAGCTATCCTACTACTGATTTTCAAGCATACTGATATCCCTCACACCAATGCATTTCTTTTTGTTTTGTTTCATTTTTGTTGTTGTTGTTGTTGTTTTATATAGGTTTGGGGGTACATGTGAGGGTTTGTTATATGATAAACACATGTCATGGGGTTTGTTGTACATATTACTACATCACCCAGGTGTTAAGCTCAGCACTCAATAGTTATCTTCTCCACCCCTCTCCCTCCTTCCAGCCTCCCCATTCAAGTAGACCCCAGTGTCTGTTGTTTCTCTACTTGTGTCCATAAGTTCTTATCATTTAGCTCCCACTTATAAATGAGAACATGTGGTATTTGGTTTTCTGTTCCTGCATTCATTTGCTAGGATGATGGCCTCCAGCTCCATCCATGTTCCCCCAAAAGACATGATCTGATTCGTTTTTATGTCTGCATAATATTCCATGGTGTATTTGTACTACATTTTCTTTATCCAGTCTGTCATTGATGGACATTTAGGTTGATTTCATGTCTTTGCTGTTATGAATAATGTTGCAGTGAACATTCATGTACATTTGTCTTCATGGTAGAATGCTTTCTATTCCTCTGGGTATATGCCCAGTAATGGGATTGCTGAGTCAAATGATAGTTCTGCATTTAGCTCTTTGAGGAATCACCAAACTGCTTTCCACAATGGTTGAACTAATTTACACTCCCACCAACTGTGTAGAAGGGTTCGCTTTTCTCCACAACCTCATCAGCATCTGTTATTTTTTGACTTTTTAATAGTAGCCATTCTGTCTGGTGTGAGATGTTATCTCATTGTGGTTTTGATTTGCATTTCTCTAATGATCAGTGATACTGAGCTTTTTTTCAAATGCTTGTTAGCCACAGATATGTTTTCTTTTGAGAAGTGTCTTTTGTTCATGTCTTTTGTCTTTTGTCCACTTTTTAATGTTTTGTTCATGTCTTTAGTCCACTTTTTAATGGGGTTGTTTAAGTTCCTTATAGATGCTGGATATTAGACTTTTGTCAGATGCATAGTTTGCAAATATTTTCTTACATTCTATAGGCCATCTTTTTACTCTGTTGAGAGTTTATTTTGCTGTGCAGAAGCTCTTTAGCTTAATTAGATACCATTTGTCATTTTGCTTTTGTTTCGATTGCTTTTGGCTTCTTTGTCGTGGAATCTTTGCCTGTTCCTAGGGCCAGGATGGTATTGCCTACGTTGTCTTTCAGTTTTTATAGTTTTGAGTCTTACATTTAAGTCTGAATACATCTTGAGTTGATTTTTGTATATGGTATAAGGAAATTGTCCAGCTTCAATCTTCTGCATATGTCTAGCCAGTTATCTCAGCACCACTTATTGAATAGGGAGTCCTTCCCCCATTGCCTGTTTCTGTCAGCTTTGTAAAAAAAATCAGATGATTGTAGATGTGTGGTCTTCTTTCTGGGCTCACTATTCTGTTCCATTGATCCATGTCCCTGTTTTTGTACCAATACCATGCTGTTTTGGTCACTGTAGCCTTGTAATATAGTTTGAAGTCAGGTAACATGATTTCTCCAGCTTTGTTCCTTTTGCTTAGGATTGCCTGGGATATTTGGGCTCTTTTTTGGATTCATATCAAGTTTAAATTTTATTTTCTAGTTCTGTGAAGAAATTTTTTGGTAGTTTGATAGTAATAGCATTGAATCTATAAATTGCCTTGGGCAGTATAGCCATTTTAATGATATTGATTCTTCCTATCCATGAGCATGGGATGTTTTTTCATTTGTTTATATCTTCTCTGATTTATTTGAGCAGTGTTTTTAAATTCTCAATGTAGACATCTTTCACCTCCCTGGTTAGTTGTATTCCTAGGAGTTTTATTTTGCTGTGGCAATTGTGAATGGGATTGCCTTTCTGATTTGGTTCTCAGTTTGGTTGTTGTTGGTGTACAGGAATGCTAGTGACTTTCGTATATTTTGTATCCTGCAACCTTATTGAAGTTGTTTATCAGTTGAAGGAGATCTGGGGCTGACACTATGGTGTTTTCTAGATATAGAATCATGTTGTACAAAGAGAGATAGTTTGACTTCTCCTCTTCCTATTTGGATGCCCTTTATTTCTTTCTCTTGCCTGATTGCTCTGGCTAGGACTTCCAATACTATATTGAATACAAGTGGTGAAAAGGACATATGTGTCTTTTGCCAATTTTCAAGGGGAATGCTTCCAGCTTTTGCCCATTCAGTATGATATTGGCTATGGGTTTGTCATCTATGGGTCTTATTATTTTGAGGTATATTCCTTCAATACATAGTTTATTGAGAGTTTTTAACATGAAGCATTGTTTAATTTCATCAAAAGTCTTTTCTGCATCTGTTGAGACAATCGTGTGGTTTTTGTCTTTAGTTCTTTTTATGTGATGAATCATATTTATTGATTTTTGTATGTTGAACAAACCTTGCATCCTAGGGATGTAGCCTACTTGATCATGGTGGATTAGCTTTAAGATGTGCTGCTAGTTTGGTTTGCAAGTGCTTTGTTGAGAATTTTTGCATTTATGTTCATCAACGATGTTGGCCTGTAGTTTTCTTTTTTTGTTGTGTCTCTACCAGACTTTGGTATCAAGAAAATGCTGGCCTCATAGAATGAGTTGGGTGAAAAGTCCCTCCTCCTAGAATTTTTGTAATAGTTTCTCTACAAATGGTACCAGTTCTTCTTTGTACTTCTCATAGGATTCAGCTGAGAATCCATCCAGTCCTGGGCTCTTTTTGGTTGGTAGGCTACTTATTACTGATTCCATTTCAGAGTGTGTTATTGGTTTGTTCAGGTAATCAATATCTTCCTAGCTCAGTCTTGGGAGGGTGTGTGTCCAAGAATTTGTCCATCTCTTCTAGATTTTCTAGTTTGTGTGCACAGAGGTGTTCATAGTTGTTTCTGACAGTTGTTTTTATTTCTGTGGGATCAGTAGTAACATTTCCTTTGCCATTTCTAATTGTATTTATTTGGATCTTCTGTCTTCTTAATTAGTCTAGAGAGTGACCTATCAATTTTATTTTTTTCAAATCATCAATTTCTGAATTTGTTTATCTTTTTAGTGATTTTTTGTGTCTCAATTTCCTTTAGTTCACCTCTGATTTTTGTTATTTCTCATCTTCTGCTAGCTTTGGAGTTGATTTGTTCTTGCTTCTGTAATTCTTTCATCTGTAAAGTTAGGTTGTTAAATTTGAGATCTTTCTAACTTTTATGTGAGCATTTAGTGCTATGAATCACCCTATTAACACTGCCTTAGCTGTGTCCCAGTGATTCTGGTATGCATTACCTTTGTTCTCATTATTTTCAAAAAACTTCTTATTTCTGCCTTAATTTCATTATTTACACAAAAGTAATTCAGGAGAATGTTGTTTGATTTCCAGGTAATGGTATAGTTTTGAGCAATTTTTATTGTGGTACATTCTATGTTTATTGCACTGTGGCCCAAGAATGCGTTTGGTATGATTTTAAACCTTTTACATTTGTTGAGGATTGTTTTATGTCCAATTATGTGGTCAGTTTTAGAGTACATGTCATGAGTATGGCAATAAGAAGAATGTATATTCTGTTGTTTTGGGGTGAAAACTTCTGTAAAGGTCTATCAGATCCATTTGGTGCAATGCTGAGTTTAGGTCCTAAATACCTTTGTTCATTTTCTGCCTTGGTAATCTGTCTAATACTGTCAGTGGAGTGTTGAAATCTCCCACTGGGAGTGGGACTGTATGTCTCTTTGTGGGTCTCTAAGAACTTGCTTTATGTATCTGGGTGTCCTGTTAGGTGCATATTTATTTAGGATGGTTAGGTCCTCTAATTGAATTGAATCCTTTATCATCATGTAATGCCTTTCCTCATCTTTTTGGTCTTTGTTGGTTTGAAATCTATTTTGTCTAAGATCAGGATTGTAACCCTTGCTTTTTTCTGTTTTACATTTGCTTGGTAGATTTTCCTCCATCCCCTTATTTTAAGCCTATGAGTGTCATTACGTGTGAGATGGGTCTCTTGAAGACAGCATACCATTGAGTCTTAGGTTTTTATCTAGCTTGCCACTCTGTGTCTTTTAAGTGGGACATTTAGCCCATTTACATTCAAGGTTAGTATTGATATGTGTGGATTTGTTACTGTTATTGTGCTGTTAGCTGGTTATTATGTTGGCTTGTTTGTGTGGTTGTGTGGTTGCTTTACAGTGATACTGCTCTGTGTATTTAAGTGTGTTTTTGCATTAGCTGGTAGTGGTCTTTCCTTTCTATATTTAGTGCTCCTTTCAAGATCTCTTGTAAGGCAGTTCTGGTGATAATGAAGTCCTGCAATATTTGTTTATCTGAAAAGAATCTTACTTCTCCTTCACTTAGGAAGTTTAGTTTGGCTGGATATGAAATTCTTGGTTGGTCAGGCATGGTGTCTCGTGACTGTAATCCCAGCATTTTGGGAGGCTGAGGCAGAAGGATCACTTGAGGTCAGGAGTTTCAGACCAACTTGGCCAACATGATGAAACTCCATCTCTACAAAAAGTGCGAAAAATTAGCCAGGTGTGGTGGTACACACCTGTAATCCCAGCTACTTGGGAGGCTGAGGCACAAGAATTGCTTGAACTCAGGAGGCAGAGGTTGCAGTGAGCCAAGGTCACGTGACTGTACTCCAGCCTGAAAGACAGAGCAAGACTCCATCTCAAAAACAAAAAAAGAAAAGAAAAGAAAAGAAGAAAGAAAAAAAGGAAGAAAAAGAAAAGAAATTCTTGGTTGAAGATTTTTCTTTATGAATACAGAATACAGGCTCCCAGTCTCTTCTGGCTTGTAGGGTTTCAACTGAAAGGTCCACTGTTAGCCTGATAGGGATCCCTTCGTAGGTGACCTGTCCTTTTTCTCTAGCTGCATTTAACATTCTTTCTTTCATTTTGACCTTGAAAATCTGATGGTTATGTGTCTTGGGGATAATCTTCTTCTGTAGAATCTTGTAGGAGTTCTCTTCACATCCTGAATTTGACTGTTGGCCTCTCTAGCAAGTTGGAGAAGTTTTCATAGATGATATCCTGAAATATATTTTGCAATTTGTTTGCTTTCTTTCCCCTCCTTTCACAGATGCCAGTGATTTGTAGGTTTGGTCTCTTTACACAATCCCATACTTCTCAGAGGTTTTGTTCATTCCTTTTTTTCTTTTTTCTTTATTTTTGTCTGATTGTCTTATTTCAGAGAACCAGTCTTCAAGTTCTGTGATTCTTTTCTCAACTTGATTTATTCTGCTGTTAATATTTGTGATGTCATTGCAAAATTCTTGTATTGTGTTACTCAGCTCTGTCAGAGCCATTAGGTTTCTTTATATACCAACTATTTGGTCCTTCAGCTCCTATATCACTTTACTGTAATTCTTATTTTCCTTGAATTGGGTTTTGCCATCCTCCTGAATCTCAGTGATCTTTGTTCTTATCCATATTCTGAATTGTATTTCTGTCATTCCAGCCTGTTTGGCCTAGTTAAGAACTCTTGTTGGAGAACGAGTGTGATCATTTGGAGGACATGTGACACTCTGGTCATCTTGGCCATCTGAGTTACCAGAGTTCTTGAGTTGTTTCTTTCTCATCTCTGCATGATGGTGTTCCTTTAACTGAAGTGCAGATTGAGTAAAGTCAATAGACTTATTTTCTGGATGTCTCTTCTTTTCACTGGGCCAAGGCTTTACATAGAGTCTTTATTTGAAGCTAACTTCTTGTATCTGGTTTCAGAGGGGGATATGCTAGTGAGGTATTTTTGGCATTGAAGCTTTGGGGTGTGATCCAGCAGGTGACACAGAGGCATATTGGTCAGTTGGTAGACTCTTGCTTAGTTGTGTGGCTTCCTTATTTTTCCTCACAGTTGCAGCTGTGTTCCCTCTCAGTGCTCTGAAAGTATGGGTTCCTCTCTGCCTTAAGTGTTGGCTTTAGTTCATGACTTGGCACTCCTGGACTGCCCACTGCAACTCTGGTGTGATCTCAATGTTTGTGTCCCTTCCCCAGCTTACAGGGAGCAGAAGAATACATCTTAGTAGTGGTTTGGACCAACGGTCATTTGCTTGACTCCTGGGGGCTCCAACACAGAGACACACACAGGTCAGCAATTGCTTAGTGCAGTCAGCCCAAGATGGAGGGTTAATGCTGTGGACCCAAGTAAGGGGTTTCTTGTCTGGTGATAAGCCATGGGGGGAGGGAGTGGGACCCATGGGAGACAGATTGGCTTCCTATCCTTGGGCTAACTTTAGCTTATTGGAGGTCTGGATAAAGCTTTTAAAGTCTTTGCTCCTTCATTAGTCTGAGGGTGGCAAGGGCAGTTCCATGCAGAGGCAGTGGCCGAGAGGCTTTTGGTTGCCCCTGAAGACTCTGTCTAGGGAGTTGCTGAGTTGATACTTGCTCAATGGCTCTGGCAGGAGGTGGCTGGAGGATCTGTCTGGTGAGGAGATATGGGAATGGGCACCCACATAATAGTCTGGCCTTTTCCATAGGGCTGCTGCAATGTGTTTCAGGGCCAATCCAGTCCCTAGTCACTTCAGATTTTTCAGAACCTGTGAAAGCTGCAAAACAGCAAAGAAGGCAGCCTGTTCCTCCCTCTGGGAGCTTTGTCACAGGGAGATATGGACCTGTCGGTGCCCCAAAGGCACCTGTAGGATGTGTCTGGAGACTCCAGTTGGGATGTCCTACCCAGTAAGGAGGAATGGGTTCAGGACCTGCTTTAAAAAGCAGTCTCAGCATGTTTTTGTAGAGCAGTTGTGCTGTGCTGGGGTCCACTTCAGTCCCCAGTCACCCAAGATACTCCAAAGCCCAAAGGCTGGAATGGATAAGTCACCAAAAGAGAAAAGATGGCAGCCCTTGCCTCCCTCTGGAAGCACTGTTCCGGGGGGTATTCAGATCCCTGTTGGCTGGAGAGCTCGGGCAGGGGTGTCTGGAAGTCCCAGTTGGGAGGTCACACCCAGTGAGGAGGAATGGAATCAGGCACCCACTTAAAGCTGCAGTTTGGCCACGTTTTGGTAGAGCAACTGAGCTGTGCTGGGGGATCCCTTCTGCCCTGGGTGGTCTCAGACTCTCCAAGGCTTGAAGGCCAGAACATTACGGCAACTGAACAGCAAAAATAGTGGCCTGCGCTTTCCCATCAGAGCTCCTTCTTAGGGAGGTGCAATGCTGCTCCTGGTAGCTGGCTGGAATTCCAGGCCGGTGAGTCTTATCTTACCAGGTGCCATGGAAGTGGGGTTGCAGGCTGTTGCTGCTCAGCTCCCTTGATTCACCCTCTTTCCTAGGAATATGTACAGGATTCTAACCTCCCACTTTGCTGAAGCTACAGATACTTTTGCTAGAAAGCCCAAGTGTCTAAGGCTCCAGTATTTCCACTCGTGCCTGAGTGGCTGCTCTGCCATGACTCCATGTAGCTCTGTTTGTCAGACTGAAGACTAAAGACCCTGGTTGAGTGGGTTCACAAGGAGACCTCCCGACCCAAGGGTTGCAAAGATCTGGGGGAGAATCGTGGTTTGCCAGGGTCACTCATTCACTCACCACTTCCCTGGGTCGAGGAGGATCCCCTGGCTCTATCCCAATACACTTCTTAATGTTTTGGTGAATGTTGGGTCCTTCGGGCCCTCCCAAAGGGTATGAATGGAGAATTGCTAAATAGTGTTGTTTATATTTATTCAAATATCCCCATCTTCCTAAACCTTAAGTCTTTTTCCTCTGCAATATGCCATGCAAGTTCCACAGATGAGTCCAGAATTCAACTAACAAACCTAGTACACTATTAATGCCATTCTCATGTCCTGGAGATGACATACTAAATTCAGCCTTCCAGGCAAGGGTAACCATGTCAATGATTTTGGCTTGACCAGTCCTTGTATTTTTCTCCCATGCTCTAAAACCTTTAGAATTTATTCCTACACTGTTTCGGCACCTACTGGAAATACACAAGTGGTAGAGATTGTTCAATTATTCTTTCCTTTTGTATATGTTTTCCTCTCAGAGGCAGGTTTGAATCTCTCAAATTGTGCTATGTCATTGGAAAATAATTCTCATTACAGGCATAAAAGGAAAGAGAGTTCATGAGGTTGGATCTGAAAGAAAATCAGCGCCAAGCTGAGTCTACTACCTTATATTCAATCACTGAACAACTGTTATGCAGAAGAGGACTATTTTTGGTGAGGGGATTGGGCAGAGACTGCTTCACCAAGCAAGAGAATTTCCAGAAAAATCTGTAAGCTTAAGGATCTCAGTTCTGCCAATGTCTACTCAAAAGTCTTAAACCTGTGCCTTAGGGTACAACTCCTTCCTCCCCAGTTTTCTTAGATGAGAAATCTGGCAGACTTGAAGATTTCATGGATGCTGCCATACCACATCTCTTATAACCAAATCCACACCTTGAGCCTTAGCCAATTATGTCCTGCAACAATAAGAGAATTTCATCAAAGTTGCTATCAAGGTCTTCTCGTTCTCCAAGAAGTATTTTATAAATGTTTATATAATAAAAAATATTATATTATTAATAGTAAATATTACATGAAGTATTATATGAATTTTTATCTCTTAATTTCTTTCTTCCCTAAGTACACTCCTGAAGAAAAGAAGAAGCCAGTTTACTCCATAATTTTTATCCTCTCTACTCTTGCCATAGTAGTGGTCTTTCAATGCTATGCCTCAATTGGCACATCATCCTGTTCCCCCATCAATAATCACTGGCATAATAGTAACATTTTCCCATGCCATGAATTACCCATTTTTACCTTCCCCTGACAAGATTATTATCCCTGTACTCCATAAATTGTAGAGAGATTCATTTTCAGGATCCCATTTGGATATCCATAGGATATCCAGTACCAATTAGTATTAGTCCAGTACCAATACTAATTATTGTATTATTCAGGGTCAGAACAGGTTAGAGGTGGCATATTTAATTTAGGATAATTAAAAGAAGGCATATTTGCAAAAGGACAATTTGCCACAATGGGAAATTGAGTAAACCATAAGTGAAAGTGTATTATTCCAGATTGCTTGTTACCACCCACAATCCAAAGGTGGCAATGAAGGGAGGAAGCAATTTTCAGAATATGAAAATTGAGATACAAGTGTAGATGGCCACTTTGACAGGATCTGGAGAAAGAGTGTTCCAGGAAAAGGGAACAAAACCTGTAAAGGTCCTGAGACTAGAGTGTACCTTGCATATTAGAGGAAGAGCAAGTAGGTTGGTATCTAAACCTGAGGGAATAAGAGAAAAGCTATTAGGAAAGAGAATAAGGAGGTGAAGGAAGGTGTCGATATTTTAATATTTGTAGATCATTTTTAGGATTTTTGTTTTGTTTTGTTTTGTTTTTACTGTCCATGTGGTGGCAAGATTCCAAAAGGTTTGAGCAGAGTAATAACAGAATCTGATTTATATTTTAAAAGAATCACACAGAAAACTGGCAACAACAGACATGGAAACCAATTAGAATTAATTCAGGTGAAAGGCAATGGTGGCTTGGCCCATCATGGTAGAGGTGGGGGTGGCAAATGTTGGTCAGATTTTGAATAATTTTTGAAAAGTAATCCTGATAGGAATTGCTGAGGAGTTTAATATGAGCTGTGAGGTAAGGAGAAATAAAAAGTAACCCAAAGCTTTTGGACTAACTTAAGAATAAATTTGCCTTTGACGGAGTTGGGGAAGATTATGAAAAGAACAGGTTTGGTGGAGACAAACAGGAATTTGGTTTGGCACAAGTTAGGTTTGAAATGCTTTTAGGAAGCCAAATGGAGCTGTGAAGTAGGCAACTGGGTGTATTGTCCGGAGTTCAGGGGAGAAGTCTGGGTCAGAGATATAAATATAGGAGTGTTAGCACATCGATGATATTTCAAGTCAATACTAGATGAGATCACCTAAGGAATGAGTATCAATAGAAAAGAATACCATAAATTTGAAATATGAATCAGCCTATGAGCAAATTTCATCCGAATATGTTTATTCTGAGGATCTGTAAAATTGTGAAAGGTCTGGAGACTATTCTGTTTCTCGGTGGAACTATATAACATGCTTATTTAAGGTTGCTAAACATCATGTTAGAGTTAATGAAAAAGAACACGGATATGAGAGAAGATACAATCTCTTTAAACATATTTCTTTATTCCCTCAGGTTTCACACGTTTAAAATATGCCAGAAAGTGCTTAGTAAATGCTTCATCAGGGTTTCCAGAAGATGAATGAGGCACAACCAGTACTTAGGCTTTTTGGAGGAAAACCTTTTGTCTGAGTTAATCCAAAGTAATATCTCAAGATTTTCCTCGCAATCCTTTGGAGGCCATAGGGAATAGAATTAAGACAAATACACCAGCAACAGTGTCTCCTGGTAAAATCACAGTCCCCAAAGCAGTCTTGGTGCTTTTGAATAAGAATTTGTGTCTAATACTTAATAGCAATGCCATCGATGGTGTCTCCCTTAGGAAATCTGTTCTGTGAAACTTTAAATCAATCCAATATTCTGATTCATATATTGAAAAACTGCTCCTGGACAAATTGTTTCGATATAGTTTTGATCGTTGGTAATCACAATGCCCCCTGTCATTTTTGATCTCATAGTTGCCCCGGTTTACATTTGGAAGATAACAAGGGATGGATATTAAATGACTTGTCAAGAGTCACAGAGCAAGTCAGAAATTGGCTGTCCTGGTTTCACCCCTGGATTTACTGCCTTGTCTTTTCACTTTAGCAAAGGATAGCTTTAAAGCCATGCACAGTCACCACCAAATGTCAGTTTTATACACACTAATAAAATTCAGAACAGTTTTGAAGCCAGTTTTAATTTGAACACTTGTTCCCAGTGGCCCTTTAGCCTTCACATGTTGAGTATTACTTTCCCAACGTTGAAAGATAATGGAGAAAGAGGACAGAAATAAATCCTGGCTGAAACTGAAAAAAAAAATTAAGTATATCAAGCAATATATAGTTGTGAAATCCTTTACCAGAGGGTTGTCAGGACATACTATATATTATTCTGTGGCCATTTAGAAATAATGTAGAAACAACCATTTTTATTTTGCTGACCTAGTTGATTGTAGCCCACAGGCATACAGATAACACTGAACTAAGCTACTGAAGAAATTCCAGGGTTGTGCTGCTCTCCACAGGCCTGTGCACAACCTAAGGCAAAACTTTATTTTCTCACTGGTAAAGCTGGGCTGTAACACCTGCTCTGACTACCTTATAAGTGGTTGTCAAAATCACATGAGATGTTGCATGTTAAAGTATAAGCATTAAACAATAGTGAATTTTAAAAAAAGTAATAATAGATATTAAGCAGCACCATGTGCTAAGCTGTAACTGCCATGCAGCACATCTAAGAATTGTTTTATTTTCATATACCTAATATATTTAAGTGCTAAGAATGCATTACTCTTTGTGCTGTTCTTACATCTATATTAAAACTGATTATGACCACCTTCTCAACCACCTTCCATCATTACTCTGCCCAGTGATGAGCCAATTTTAAGGAGACTATGAGGTGTGTCAGTGTTATGGTTTGGCTCTGTGTCCCCTCTCAAATCTCATCTTGTAACTCCCATAATTCCCAAGTCTTGTGGGAGGGACCTGGTGGGAGATGTCTGAATTATGGGAGAGTGTCTTTCCTGTGTTGTTCTCATGATAGTGAATGGGCCTCGTGAGATCTGATGGTTTTAAAAACAGGAGTTTCCCTGCATAAGCTCTTTCTCTCTTGCCCCCACAGTGTAAGAAGTGTCTTTTGCCTTCACCATGATTGTGAAGCCTCCCCAGCCACATGGAACTGTGAGTCTAATAAACCTCTTTCTTTTGTAAATTGCCTAGTCTCGAGTATGTCTTTAACAGCAGCATGAAAACAGACTAATACAGTTGGCGGCCTCAAATCTACAAGTGAGTTACTACTAAAACTATGGAAGTCCTAGAATTTCACACAGAATTTAAGCTTAAGAACATAATGTGATTAAGGTAGGCAAAATGTGGCTCTGTGAGCTAGTTAGGAAATTAGTTTTAAGGCAGGGTTTCTATAGCAATCACACTGCATTTGTGTCAAATGAATAATGTATGCATAATATATTTAATGCGCATAAATGTATATATAATGGTGTATGGAGAGTAAAAATTATATATAATCGAATTTTCTTAAAATGCTTTTGTTCATACTCTAGAAGGTGAGAAAAAATGGCAATTGTTCATGTCAAAGTGTGTGTTTGGGAAGCAAAAGCTGATAGTGATTTTAAGGGATATAATGTGATTGTTCCTAACCCCTTGGCATGACTACTTAGTGGGAATTTGTTCAGGCAGACGGTGTTCAGGAATGAGCCTTCTGATTTCCCTTTCTTCTCTTTGTTTCTTCTTTCTTTTAATCACTTTTCTGCTTTATCTTCTCTCTTCCCTTTCACTTCCATTACCCTTCTCTTTGTCTTCCCTTCCCTTCAACTTATTTGAGGCTTTCATTAACAGCCTTTCTCTACCTTCTTCTCATTTCCCTCTCCTGCCTCCTCTTCTCCTTTTCTCTCCCTTTCTCCTCTTCCTCCCATCTTTTCCTCACCTCCATCATGTTATTTGGGCTTCTGCCTCAACCTGCTAGACCAACACCCCACTTCCCACTAAACTAGGAGCCTTTCTTCCCATTCTACCTAGATCTTGCCTGAACCTTCCCTGCTTCCACAGCCTGCCTGGCTTCCTATCAGGAAATAACTTTTTCACTGGAACCACAATACTCATCCTGCTGCCGTGGTTCCCTCCACATTGCCCCACTCCCCAGAGCAGATCAGATCCCTTGATCCCAACATTGGCATGAATTACCTCTAACCTCTCTGTCTCTGGGATATAGAGCACTGGCCAGCCTGAATCAACTTTTTCCCATCTATTTCTGACCTGATCCTGCCATTCCCACCCCTTTCCCCAGGGGTCTGTGTCACTGAGGTCCCCACATGCTCGGAATTCAGATCTCCCCTAAGTTAAAACATCTGTACTTGAGAGGCTTATAGTCCAATTGACTATAATTTTTCTTATAGTCCAGTTGGCTAGAAATTGGCAACACGGAGAAAAATAAGGGCCAATGTGGGGGTCTAGAAACTAAAAGGAATGCAAAAGAGAAGGGATGAATATGGATTTTGGTGTTCAGAGAAACTTCACAGAGGAGATAGAACCTGAAATCAAATTTAAGTGGATAGGACTAAGAAGAGAAGTTATTAGAAGTATATACACAAACAGGAAATTACAATTCAATTTATTATGAAAGAATAAAGGAAGGAAATTCACCTAGCCTGTGGACTAGGAAAGATCTGAGAAATGTTCCTGGAGGTGCTGACATCTAACTTGAGTCTTCAAAGATGTGAAAGTTTTATCAGCTAAGACATTCCAGACAGAAGTGCAATATTAACAAAATTCTAGAGACAAGAAAAATATGTAGATAAAAGGATGTGTGTTACTAGAGGATGAATGTTGAGGCAGGAAATCAATAAAGATTGTCAGAGCAAGTCATGGACAGCTTTGCATGCTATGTTAAGAAAGAAGAAGATCCAAAGACCAGGGAGAAGAGACTGGCTAGAGAAGAGTGGGTTTGGGTTGACTTGAATCCAGTAGGAAACTGTGGGGCAGATTTCCACAGGGCACGAGGAGCCAAATACTTGTGAATGGGCTGGTACCCAGATGTCTAGCTCAGGGACTCAGGCTCTGAGAAGCAAAGTAATTTCTGTCCCAGAAGAACAAGGTTCCTTATATACCTGCCAAACTTCATGCTTCTTGGTACAGGGCAAGGGTAGTGCTGAGCCCATAGCATTCAGTACTTCCTGCCAATTGGTTTAACTGGGACATGCAGAAACTAACAATACATTTACTTCATTGGCAAAAGAAAAAGGTTCATATAGTAGAAAATAAGATTGAAAAGCATAAGTGATGTCCGTATTCTAAAAAGTCCTAGAGGGGCTAAGAAGTTTAAATGTTTTAAATGGAAGTTCATTTGTCACTGATCTTTCAGCAAAACCAGGACAAACAGCCCTGGACTGAAGATTCTACTGACAATTCTAGTACAAGAAATGTAGTTCCAGGCAAAGCATATTTCCTTAGGTTAAACATATAAAAATCTGAATTTTTAGTAAAAAAAATAATAAATTGAAGGGTAATATATGTTATCACTATTTCTCACTATAAAATTTATTTACCTTACAAGCTATATGTTACCACTGTCATCTGCTTGATTTGCAAGCATCCAGCTTAGGTGTCATTTTTCCAGAACAGAATGTTAGCATGGAAGTGTCCCATGCTCATGCCTTCTCCATTTAGTAGGCAAGAAAACTACCATCTCCACCATAAATCTCAGGGTTATTTTAAATTAAAGGTAATTAAAACATGCAAGGTATCTTAATTCCTCAATAGAAATGTGCTACATAACTGTGAGGTTCATATTTTTAAGAATTTAGGCTCCTTTTTAGCAGCCTGACATCTGTCATGAGAAGAGAAAACGATTGATTTAGACCCAAATTAAGAGTCATTATGGACAGCAGTATGATCATCTGACTGGAGGTTTCAGAAATTCTTGTTTGAAGGGTAAGAATGCAGAACTGCCACTGCTAATTAGATACCAATAGAAAACAACAGCTGTGGGCCAGGCACAGTGGCTCATGCTTGTAATCCCAACACTTTGGGAAGCCAAGGTGGGAAGATGGCTTGAGTCCTGGAGTTCAAGATAATCCTGGGTAATATAGTGAGACCTTGTCTCTACAAAAAATTTAAAAATTAGCTGAAAGTTGTGATATGTGCTTATAGTCTCAACTACTTGAGAGAATGAGGTGGAAGATTTGCTTGAGCCCAGGAGGCAGAGGTGGAAGCGAGCTGAGACTGCCACTGCACTCCAGCCTGGGCAACAGAGGGAGATCCTGTAACAGAAAAAAAAAAAAAAAAAAGGAAAGAAAAGAAGACAACACAACAATCACACAAGTTTTTCTAGACTACTAAAGTCCAACAACAACAAAAGTTTTGTCAGTCAAGAATGCCTCCAATTATGGAGGCTGAAAAGTCTCAAGAGCTGCAAGCTGGAGACCCAGGAATGGTGATGATATTCATAGTCTGGGTCCAAAAGCCCAAGAACCAAAAGAGCCAATGGAGTAAGTTCCAGTTCAAGTCTGAGTCCAAAGGGAGGAGACAACCAATTTTCCAGCTCAAAGACTGTCCAGCAGAGGGCAAATTCTCCCTGATTCTGCCTTTTTATTTTATTCAAGCCTTCAATAGATTGGAAGAGATTCACTCTCTTTGGGCAGCTCAATCTTCTTTACTCAGTCTGCTGATTCAAATGCTAATTTCATCCAAAAGTACCCTCACATACACACCAAGAATCCCAGAATAATGTTTAACCTAATATCTAAGCACTGACTAGCCCAGTAAAATTAGCACATAAAATTAGCCATCACAAATCCACTCCTTGTCAACCACATGCATCTCCTGAAACCATATTTCATCTTCAAATAAAGACAATAACAAAATCATAATTATACTGAACTTTATACAAGTATCCTGCATACAACTGAAAATTTACTAATCCCCACCCCAGAAGAAGAGGTAAAATCATTGAGTGAGGTTTACTCTTCTCCTTCACCTCATGTAATTCAAATAGTATGATATAAAATTAACAATATTTAAATATTATAAAGGCAATATATCTGATATGGTTTGGCCCTGTGTCCCCACCCAAATCTCATTTTGAATTGTAATCCCCACATGTTGAAGGAAGAACCTGATAGGAGGTGACTGGATCATGGGGGTGGATTTCCCCCTTGCTGTTCTCATGATAGTGAGTTCTCCCAAGATCTGGCTGTTTGATAAGTGTCCGGTGCTTCCCCCTTCTTGCTCTCTCTCCTGCTGCCATGTAAGATATGCCTTGCTTCTGCTTCACCTTCCACCATGATTGTAAGCTTCCTGAGGCCTCCCCACCCATGCAGAGCTCTGAGTCAATTAAACCTCTTTTGTTTATAAATTACCCGGTCTCAGATAGTATCTTTACAGAAGTGTGAAAACAGACTAATGCAGATCTTATGGTTCCTGATAAGGAAATAAAAAACAGATTTTTAAATATATGTATGGTATTTGTAACAAAAAAAGAAAGAATACTCGTGAAAATTTAGTCCTCATTTCTGCAACTGGTCACATGATCATAGCTGGTATTTATAACTACTTTCCACTACCCATTCTATATTCCCTTTGCTTTCTCCAAGGCCATCAATTGATCATGGTTCTTGACCTGGTGGGGTGGCACAAGCATTAATTCCTGAAGCATCTTGGCCATTAACAGTCCTGCCTGAATTAGATTGTTGTAGTTTTCCATTGACCTGAATCACAAAGCATGGTAATACTAAGAAATGCCCAAAGGGATCTCCTGTATTCCAAGCATACTCTTCTTTACCTTCATTGTAGAATAGTAGTCAAATTTCCCCTTGGTAGTCAGGGTCAATCACCCCAGCCAACACAGTAACTTCTTTCTTTGCCTGTTGATTCAGAGGCATGGGGAACCTTCCAGTTCGATATTGTTGTACCTCCTGGTGGCAACATTCCTACCTTTGGAACTCAGACCTCTAGGCCAGCAGAGCATAAGGTCATAGAAATAGGAAGCAAAAAAATTGCTAGTGAGTCACTAGGATAGTAGTGAGTTGTGCCACTCCATTTCCACTCCTTGATTCTTGTACTCCATGAATCCTGACTATAGGACAAATAGATCCATATACTGGACACTGATTCAAAGCACATACAGTATATACAGCCTTCTTGAGATGCTTGCTCCAGGTCTCTAAGGTATCACTACATAACTGGCACTGTACCTGAGTCCTCAAAAGGCTGTTCCACCATTGTTTCAAGCTAGCTGCTTCAAGATGATGGAGAATGTAGTAAATCAGTAAACCCCATAAGCACAGGCCTATTTCCACACTTCTGTTGCTGTGAAGTGAGTTCCTTTATCAAAAGCAATGCTGTGTGGAGTACCATGACAGTGGGTAAGGCATTCTATAAATCCACAGATGGTAGATTTTGCAGAAGCACTATGTGCAGGGATTGCAAATCTATATTCAAGGTAAATGCCTATTCTGTTAAGAACAAAACAGTGTTCCTTCCATGAAGGAAGCAGTCCAGTGTAATCAATCTGCCACCTGGTAGATGGTTGCTCACCCCAGGGAATGGTGCCTTCCTCTTAAGGAAGAGAGAGGTGGGGGGACAGAGAGAGAGAGAGAGGAAGGAGAGGGGAAAGAAAGAAGGAGAAAGGAAAGGAAAGGAAAGGAAAGGAAAGGAAGGAAGGAAGGAAGGAAGGAAGGAAGGAAGGAAGGAAGGAAGGAAGGAAGGAAGGAAG
>NC_045436.1:79889280-80023345 GCF_002776525.5 Piliocolobus tephrosceles | reverse complement strand
AAGGAAGGAAGGAAGGAAGGAAGGAAGGAAGGAAGGAAGGAAGGAAGAGAAGGAAGGGAAGGAAGGAAAAAATTTAATTTTTTAATATTCCAGAGAAATTTTTGCTATGTTTCAGAAAAAAGGACCACTTTCTGGAGAAATTTATGTCGTCCCAATTTTGTACTTTTGGCCAAAATGAATTTTCCTCCCCTAACATCCATATGCCAATACTGGCAAAGGATTGCTATTGGCCCACTTTGAGTCATGACTCTACCCATTGCAAGCATCACTTTGGCCTAGGGTGAAAGGTACCAGGATTGCTCAGACCTGGGTCACATTTCCACGAGTACAGCAGGAAAGAAGATGGGGTGCTATCAATCATAGGCAAATACTCTGATTGAAAATATGTTCACAACCACATGGAAATGTGGAGGAGAGTGGTTTCCCAAAGAAAGGGATGTTGGACAAACCAAAAATAATAGATGCCTATTGCCATGGCTTTGAGTCTCCTTCTATTTTTTTCTTCATGTTAATAAAATTATAGTGTTTGACACTTGTTCATGCTCAGTTTTATGGATATTTAGTTCAATTTTATTCTTAATATAAGGGTAGCTCTGGCTAAATGTGTACAATGTACAATGTCAAATAGCTAGAAAAGCAGCCTTGTTAATCATCATTGTTACAGGATTCAAGGCAAATAGGTGTACTCACCAAAACAAGCACCATGATATAGATGGTAGCAAGGAACCGTAGAAAGGCCGTGGGATTGAAATTGAGCTTTGTCTCTTATTAGCTGGTGACCTAAGCAAGTGGCTTAACATCTCTGAACTTGCTTCCACATCTAGAAATAATGGTAATATTAATCTCACAGAATTTTTATCAGATTATGAAAATCCAGTGGGAATGTTTTAGCATAGCATCTGTGACATAGTGCTTGGTAAATATTGCTTTTTTGTCCCCAACATCTATATACCCACCCACCAATGGCTTCTCATTCTTGTTGAAAAGTTCAACAGGGGGAGTTTAAAGGAAAAATTGGCTAAAGTGATTTTTGACATATGTGACCTCCCAAGCATTTCTGAGAAGCAATCAGATGGAATTCAAGATAAGGATAAGACAAAGCCTGGTGGCCCTGCATGTCTAGCAGATGTAGTCTCAGAGAGTAAGATATGGCTGGAGAACCAGAAGTATTTCAGCAGCCTCTGGGTAAAGGTAGAAGAGTAGAATAGATATCATAGTATAAATATTGCTCAGCCTAAATGTCACCTGCTCAGAGAGGCCTTCTCTGACCATCTAACTTAAAAGAGATCTAGTTTATTTATTGCTCTATCCCCAGGGCCTAAAATGGTGTCTGGCCAGTAACTGACACTCAATAAATACATGTTGAATCAAAGGATGAAAGAAAGGCACAGGAGAGAGAAGAAGAGAGAAAGAAATGCTTTTGATTGAGGTCAGGAAACCAAAATGAAATATATAATGAAGACTTAAACTATATGCTAGAAACATTTTTCAGCTAAAAAAAGGCATCTGGTGAATCACTGACTTACTCTGCTGACAGTTTAGTCTTAACGAAGGGTAAGTATGTGATAAAAGGTGGTTTCAGGTATGAAGGAAATAATTGGTAGATCTACTTTAAAAGCAAACTTATTAAAATAAATGATAATTAACTTGTACAATTGTACCCAGTGAATTCTTATTTCAACTCCAAAAGAAAAAAAAAAGTGGTACTCCAGAGGGAGGAGAACTGAAATCTCTCCCATCTCTTGTTTTTGTTTTGTTTTGTTTTGTTTTTATGACTGTGTGTATTCATCTCACATCTATTAGTAGAAAATCATCCCAAGATCATTTTCTTTGTACCTCCTATGGGCTAGATGGCATTCAACTCTTATTTTGGGAAGTGATAATTATCGCCCCACATTACAGGTGAAAACCTGAGCTTCAAACTGGTAAAATGACTTGTCTAAGGTCATAGAGCTGAGGTGGGGTGGGACATGAGATTTAAGCCCAAGGCTGTCTAACTGAAAGCTTAGACATCCTTCGTTATGAAAAATAAAAATATACTACCTCTAAGAAATAAGCATCATTCACTTAAACTTATAAAATACCTTATTAAATATCAAAAGCCTAAACACTAGTAAGAACTTTACCAAGGCTCTATACATAACATTATTGAAAAGTTTTCTTTAATGAAATGCTTTTATTTTTATTCTGTTTTTCAACTGACTTCTATTATAATATTCAAAGTACCTTTCCATAGAAAGATTAGGCCCAGGGCATAATAAAAACATTCTTACTCAAACAGAACTCTTTTAAAAATCATGTTCCAGATAAAGTTGATGTATAATGATAAAATATTCATGTACACCAAGTTTCACAATTCATACAAAGCACAGAAATCATATTTATGTCTGGCAAAGTTCAACGTCCTAAAAAAGAAAACAAAGGATAGAAGGTCACTGCCTTCAAGTCACTCTTCTATGAAATCCCTTTACCAAGATTCCACATGTAGCTTTGATTGTTGATACTGCTCTGTTTCAAAGCACATATAGAAGCTGCTGGTTTCTAAAAATAAATGAGTTTTGTTGGGCTGCAGTGGGAAGGAGACAGTAAAAATCCAGAGGCAGGAATTCAAAATAAGTTGAAAAAAGTCTAATGAGGAAACTGATTTCCAGAAACATACAGCCAAGAGCATCTAAAATATCACTCCTAAGAGTCATCAGGCAACATGCCAAGTTGGCTCTTTATTTAATACATTCATAGAATCATTGCATTTTAATGCCCAGAGGCAAGTGGAAGCTTTCACCTCTTATTTTTTATGCAGACTGAAAACCTGGAAAGGTTAAGTCACTCACTCAGTGCAGGACAGCTGGTTAGAAGGAGAGCCTTCTGAGTTGTTCCAGTAGAGTAGTATCTCTTTATATGATTTACTTTTACAAACTATTTAATAAAAACTGTATTTCACATAGCCTAAGCATAGTAGGATACGTTAGCAAATTAATAAACCACTATAAATAATAATTATGCTTTCATCAAGTTGTTAAAATGTTATCTAATAAAAAATTCTTTTGAAAAAATTTGAACTCTAGAATAAAGATGCTTGGTGAATCTATCAATAAACAAACTGAATTTAAATCTAAGCCGTCATGCTTGTATTAGCAAGATTCAGCAGTGGGATTTAGAGCAATCAACTTCATACCCAGATAGAATAAAAGGGACTGTGGAGGAGAATTCAGAAACAGCTAGGATATTATTAGCAAAATACTTATTTAACAGAAGTGTGCCAGTTGGCACAGGATACACAGGGAGCAATTTGGAGTGGAAAACAAGAAAGGATCAAAGTGCCATGGAAAATAGGAGCGAATGTGAAAGAGCTGAGATGAATCCATACAGCATAACTCATTTCCCTCTGTTGGCAGCTTTTCAGGACCAGCATAACATGGTTCTATCAGTGGACATGTCCAGCAAGGGTTGAAAAAATGAAACACTTCTACAGCCCTGCCAACCTACATTAAAAAAAAAAATTAAAAACCACTCTGACAATGCCCTTGGGGATATGAGGTTCCAAGAGTCAAGAAAGCACAGAGCCGAGGTTTCTACTTCATACCTTTTTCTCTTTGCTGTGTTTGCTGCACAGAGCAGACACACAGTTACAGCTATATTCCTTAAATTTTGAAAGAGTTTCTTTTTCATCCACATTGGCAGCATTTATATTATTATTTTAATTCTTTGCAATTTCATATTGGACTTTGACATAAAATGGTCTCCTTTTTTCTTTTTTTGCCAGCAACAGAACTTGGTCAGCTGCCACTATGAAATAGTTCCACGTGATTTCTCCCAACTATTTATAATGTGATCCAGTTTTGGTGAAAGGAAAGAGTTCATGATCCTTTATTGCTGTAGCTTAGGGAAAGTGCTTTGCCAGACATGGAAAGTTTCTGACCCTTATGGAACCTCATAATGGGTAGGTCAAGTATCTGATCCTTAGAGTGAGTAACAGAGTGTTGGGAACAGGGAAAGATCTCTTGGAAGGTAAAGTTAAAAGAAGAGTACTGTATCTGCTGATTGGTGCATCAGAATGGGACTCTGTACACAACTGCACATTGGACCTCGGCTTCCTGTACCACTGGGGGTAATTAGCAAGAGGAGTGAGGTGCAAAAACACTAGACCCTAGCACACTAGTCACCTGCCTGGTGAGCATTAATTAATCTCACTGAGCCTTAATTGTAGCATCTAAATATGATAATAAACATTAACATTTTCAAGGCTGTTATTTGATAGGGAAATGTCTGTGAAAAGTCCTTTGCAAATTATAATGTAATATACATTATAATTATTAGCTATTAATGTTATCAAGCAAATTTGTGTCATTTATCAGTACACACAGACACACACACACACACACACACACGAAGCAGGGATGGGGGAATCTAAGTTACTTCATTATTTTAGTATATGTTGATTTGCCTACCTCATGTAACTTAAAGTAGTCTTATATTACGTTATGTATATTATGTTATGTATTCTATGCCTCTGATAAGATGTAAAATGAATTTGTCTTCGATGAAGTTGAGGCATATTTTCACTGGGACTAACAGAGAAGCCATCATGATTCCACACACAGTATTCCCTTGACTGGTAACAGAGTTAGAAACTTAAGGTAAGTGGAAGAGCAATTTGGGGGTCTACATCATCTCCTTAATGCTGCAATATCTGTTTAGAAAGGAGAAATTTACATAGAATAACAAATACACATTGTATAATTCCACTTACATGAGGCACACAAAGCAGTCAAATTTAGAGACAGAAAGTGGAATAGTGGCTACCCGAAGATGGGGTAGGAGGATTGTTGTTTAATGATTGCAGAGTTTCAGTTTGGGATAATGAAAAGTTCATTATTTGGGATAATGAAAAGTTCTAGACATGAACAGTGGTAAATGTACTTAATGCCAATGAACTATACACTTAAAAATGATAAGAATGGAAATTTTATTTGAAGTATATTTTACTAAAAATTTTTAAAAGAAAATTTTATGTCAGATATTTTGGCCACTTCATATTAAATAACTGATTTGATTCAGGTTTTTATGGATTTGTTAAATGCACAGTACTTAATGATCAAGTTCTATCACATGTCAGTAAGCAAAAGAAAACAATTATTAATGAAAATCTTTTATCTTATTATTACTTCTGGATTGGCATGCAGCCGTAAGCAAATTTTAAAAAGACCAAATTGTCCACATTTTACTAAAATGTAGCTTTTTTATATCTAAGTACACTGTGTCCCCATGAAGGGAGTGGAGACAATTTCATCAGCTATAACTGAGTCCCAAATACTATAAACTCATAGAGAAAAAAAACGTCATTAGTAGGATACATAATTCAACGTGGGGCTCAGTGCAAAAAGCATACTTGTATCGCACAGCTTATGTCAAAGGCAAATACATACATAATAAAAACTATAATGAATCTAAAGAAAAAGTTTGATATTAACAGTAAAGAAAAAAGCAAAGGGAATTTTAGGTATATAAAAGGATCATAAATATGAGGTAAATTTCAAAATCATACATAGAAAATGATTAACTTTGTAACTTCATCACTAGAAATTAGAAAATAGATAAAACATGGAAGATATCCTGTATTTGATCTTAGCCAAAAGGCCAAGAAGCAATGCAATATATCCTGTCTGCTATTCAAAATCTAAGTCAGGCCAAGTGCAGTGGCTCATGCCTGTAATCCCAGCACTTTGGGAGGCCAAGGCGGGTAGATCACCTGAGGTCAGGAGTTCAAGACCAACATGACCAATATGGTAAAACCCCGTCTTTACCAAAAATACAAAAGCAGCTGGATGTGGTTGCGCATGCCTGTCATCCCAGCTGCTTGAGAGGCTGAGGCAGGAGAATCACTTGAGTCTGGAGGCAGAGGTTGCAGTGAGCTGAGATCCCACCATTGCACTCCAGCATGGGCAGTGGGCAACAAGAGTGAAACTCCATCATGAAAAAAAAAAAAAAAAAAAATTACCATGGTAATGGAGCTGAGTTAGTATCCTCTAGTTCAAAACGGGAGCTAAACAAGATCTGGTGAAATTAAAGGTGTGATGTCTTAGCTGGAAGAGAAAAAAATTGACAGAGGAAACCAGCTGAAATTAACTCGATTCCTTGAAAAAGGGGTTATTCAATAACTATGTCTCTCAAAGCAAACTCATTCCCAATCTTACAGTTGTCATAGTAGATTTTGTGAAATACTGGAAATCTCCAATGCCCTTACTGAATAAATGGAAAAGTCAGATTGTTTTCTTCTGCAAAATAGTGACTTATTTCATAAAAGCATGATTTCAATATAAGCAAGTTGTTTATTTCAGTGCCAATAAGTGCCTTGAAGTCTTTCCTTTTCAATAAACAATACGTGCTCAAATAGCTCAATTTTTTAAATCTCCAAACTGGGCAACAAGTTGTAGATTGTTTCATTCAAGGCTCTAATACCCTTTGCTAAATCCTGAAAGAAGTTTTATCTCTGAGCCCTTGGACCTCTTACAGCACGGTGGAGCATTAGCAACAACTAAGCTGCATCCAGGCTCGCCAGACGAGAGTTTCAGAGGCAGCCTCCCAGAGAGCAGGGTGATTTCCTCCAGTTCTTCCCAGCACACACATCTCTGCCACCTAAATTCTGCTTCACTTGTTTCCTTTTACCTTTGCTCAACAAACATGGTAGCTTGGTCTCAAAGGAACAACATTTCATTTCTTTTCTAATCCTTTTTTCCCAATGTTTATACCCTTTTCTGAATTGTTATTAAGGTAGTTATGCCAATTCTAGCTCTTTAGTTGTTTCTTGTTTGTTATTTCACATTGGGAATTGGATTTACTGATCCAGTAACTACCAGCAAAGCCAGAAAAAAAGTAAAAGTTCTATTGATTTTCTATTTTCTTCTAATATACCTAGAGATGTTTTTCTTCTTTCAAGAATTTAAAATTCAAAAATCATCTCAAGTCTGAAATACTTTTCATATACTTATGTAAACATATATTACAAATAAACTTACAAATATACTTACATATTATTCCTAAGTATGCTTTTACATTTTAGTTTTTATAATAGCTGATTATTTGCATTGGTCAAATGAGATGCACATTATATCCTATCTGAGATACACAGACCTGCGTGCACACAGGTATACACACACGTGTGTGTGTGAACACACATACTACACACCTATCTTGGTTTGAAGTCCTTATCATGCTCTTGGGAAATTCAAACAAGACTTTCCCATAAATCTAACTCCAGTAAGTTATGCTAACAAAAGACAGTGTGTTAATGTAAATATGCATCTACAAAGTGTTATGAACTCACTTATGAGGCATTCTCAATCATAAACAACCATATTCTCTTTCAACATTTGTTGCTAAAATGTAAAATAGTAAGTAACACGCACAACACACACACATACCCACACACACACAAACCCTAAAGGAATGAGAACATTTGGCTTATGTAAAGAGTAAACAGATTTTTCAAATATATTATTTCTCAAAGAAATAACCTACAATGTGAGAAATGAATGGAAAGAAGCACGCTTATTAATGTGTTTTCTTTTTCAAAATCCTGAAAACCAGCCATATGTTCTACATTATGAATATGCAGATGGTCTCAATGCAGTTATTTTTTTTTCTCTAATTAAAACCATCAGAGTAAAATAATGCAGTCGTTTAGGAAGCTGATTCAGCTGGGTCTCTTTCCCCTTCTCCGAAAGTGTGCCAAAGCCTCTCCATTTTTACATAATTTGGGAATTCTTGCTGTTAAAGAAAAAGAGAGACAAGCAAAGCAGCAGGAAGAGTCCTTGATTCTTGTGTTCTTTGTGGCAAATTGTGCACTTTATGAAGCAAATACATTTCACAGATGGATTTCTCTTAGATACTTTTGTAAAGAACCCACCTTTCGCATTTCTTAAGCAATAACTTCAGTGAATTCAGCACCCTGAGTGATCCAGCATGATGTTGAAATTGAGTGTATCAGGTTAACCTGTCAGCCTGCCTGCATGTACCCTTAACATCTGTTGTGAACTAAATGTGTCAACGGGGCTTAGCTAAATTGCTCAAGGTAGAAGTTTGACATTCTAGTATAATGTGCCATCCACTCCTCTTTGAGGAAAATTGGGATCGACCATGGATGACAAGTATATGAACAATTACTATACTTGTTCTTCATCTGAAAACAACTCTAAAAAAAATTATGTTTCAGGCTTTTTATCTTCCACATATATAGTTTTCATTCCTATGGCCCTTTAGCAACCACAGCTGCTAAAAATCAAGCAACTGTGATTTTTTAAAGGCATTTGATTTTTTAAAGGCATTATTAGAAAGGCAGCCCTAAAGTAAGTAAATTAGCCATGTGAAGGTTATATTAACTTTAAATTCATATTATTATCTTGTTTGACACCATCATTCTGATAAAACCCTTTTCCCTTAGCACATATTTGTGTTGGGAAATTGTGATAATCTTCGTAAAAACAGTAGTTAAAAAAGATAAAAGCAACTGTAAGGGAAAGAATGTTGATGAAGATACCACTCTTATAAATCACTCTCTAAGAACCTTATTTTCTTTAACCTACCAAACTTGATAGCTGAACTCATCATTGCTACAGCTTTGACTACCAGAACAAAATGGTAGCCAAGGAACAGCCCAATGAAATGGGGCAAGATGAAAATTACACATCCATTCATCTGGAGAATGGCCTTCTTTATAGGAACTTTAAATCCTTCAATGCAAAAGTTTTTTTATTTAAAATAAAATCTTACTTTAGCTGAGTACAATGAAAAGAACTAAAGGAAAGGGGAAAAGGGTGGAAAAGGAGCTGAGAAGACTATACTAGATATAAACTTGATGTTCAACCAATATTATCTAAATGTTGGCATAAACACAATTCCAAATCTGCAGGGAACATAATGGGAAAAGTCTGAATTTTTTTCTGCCGGGAAGCATTCAGAGGGAAAGTAAACATTCTGCATAATAAAATATTCCCTCCCCTTTTCAGACTTTACTAGTCTGAACCAGAATTATTTATTACATAAATCATCATAAAGTTATCAGAGCAAATTGGAGGTGCAAATTGTAAGTCTATTTGAAAAGATGTGTTAGTTGCCTCCTGAGTGCTGTATTGACAATCAGAGGATTTGCTTCCATAGGTGGTGGTGGAGCTGCTACAGATACAACTGGGAGGACAGAGACCCAAGCCATTTTACAAATCTTAGTCTCTTACTTAACTGCTTGTGGGGGTTATTAAGCTCTTGCTTCCAACACACCTTTCTGTATCTTGTGTTTCTGAGGCTGGGGCTCTACAGCCCACAGTTCTGCTTTGACAGCTGGTTCCATTAGACTTTACCAGTAGGCAATAGGGGAAAGGTGAAGGCTGGAGGAGGAAGAAAGCATCTGCTCCTACTTCTCTGCTTCTTGAATTTCATTTGTTTCCTGTTCCTCTTTGCCTTTGGCTTACCTAGCAATACTTCTTCAGCCCAGCAATAGCAGTTCCTCTAGCGGCAGAAGTCTGATGTTCTAGCATTCACAGAACCAGACTCATGGTGCCACTTCACAGATTCTAGAACAAGTATGTTCTCCCAAGACTCCAGCACCAGTCGACCAGTTCCCATTCTCAGATGTCTGTGCCCCAGCTGCACAAAGGCCCCCTCCTTTAAACTTGGAGACACCAACACCAGGCTGCATCTACACTTGGGAGGCCCTCTCTCCAAGACTCCCTGTCTAATTAACTCAATTATTTCCCTTTGTTCTCCCATCTTTAAGGTGCTAGCTGCCTCCTACAGGTGTCACCAGCCACATCATTTGCAGAGCCCATTGAAAAATAAAAATGTGTGCTCCTTGTTCAAAAATCATTAAGAATTTTAAGATGGCAGCAGCAGAGCATTAAACCAAGCATACGACCCGTCTTAACAAGGAAACTGGGCAAATGCAGGGGCCGCAAATCCGTGAAACCAGCCCTGCTGACTCAGATTACCTCCAAAAAGGTATATGGCAATGTACCTTTTTGGCATTTTCAGTTCTTTAATATAAAATTAATAATTCATAACATTGAAAAAAGGTATGGTTTCTATCTCAAGACTGGACTCTAGTCAAGACACTCTTCCGTACCTTGTAGTAAAGGAGTAAAAAAGAGAACTCAGGACTCAAGTTCTCACCCTCTTATCAGTGTTCACATGATCAGTGCTCAGAAGTCTATAATTTAAGTCATTCCTAACTCATTTCATCCCACAGTTGTGTCTGTTTCCTAGCAGTATATCCACCAATGTTCTGAACATGGTAGTACATGGTACTGAATCAATACAGGTGCAAGTAATCTATTTCTATATGGTGTTTACTCCCCTGGTAATTAATTTAAACAGAAAAAAATTAATAGATGAAAACTACTTAGAATTTTTTAAACTCCTCAAAGTCCTAAGTAATTTTGAAATCAGATCTTGCAGTAGTAAGCATAATCGTCAATGATTGTTTCCCATTCTATTGCATCATTTCTCTTAACCTCTTTTAAGGGAGAAAAAGAAAGCAGAGAAGGAAATGTCTTTAGACAACAGAGACAAATCAAAGGGCTATCAACTGTGAACCTGAGCTCCCTTAAGGAGAGAGTGCTTTAGACAAGCATTCTCAGCTGAAGACTCTGAAGAATGGAGCATCCTCAAGTCTCAGCTATTAAAAATAAAATTTTACTCAGTAATGAGAGAGAAAAGCATCTAACACTTATGCTGCAGCTATTGTATGATTGAGTACAGCTACTCTACACAACTTCAGCATTTTGTCAATAAGTATTTGGTACTACCCTACAACTACCACTTATTGAATACTTACTATGTGTCAGGTCCTGGAGTAGACATTAAAACACAGATTTTGTTATTAACCTCATATCAACTCCAAAATGATATTGTCACACCCACATTTATAACGAAAGAACTAAAGTTTAGATAGATTCAGAAATACACAGATGGCCATGCTTAATAGTAACTCTAGATAGCATGACATAAGATGTGTCTTGATTTCTTCTAGAAACAAAACCAAATTCCCCTAGATGTTTTTACAAAATTCCCGGAGCCATTGTTATTAAACTAATCTTTGGGGCAATTGTTTCCCTTAGAGATGAATTAACTTCGTAGACCACTAAGGGATCCTTTCCTCAAGGTGGTATCATGCCTAGCTAAGTAGAGACCACCTAGGGCAATAACGGTATTAGGTCAGCCTCTAACCATCTAATACCTTCTTGGGTCACATACACAGAAGGTAGCACTAGAGACGCAAAGAACTAACTTAATAATTTAGAGTCAGGTGGGCCTCTGAATGACACCACAATCAGAAAAAAAATCTAGAAAAACTTAGTTCATTATGTAGATATTTTCAATTATCTGGCTGTCTGATATTATGGAGACAGACTGTCTGAACACTTTTATGAGTTCTTTAGCTTTTATTTAGGTATTTGGCATTAGCCTGTACTTTTCCATACAACTACTTGGCCAAACTCCTTAGCCATCCCACAACTTTTATGGGTCAAAAATAATTATATATCTATATATCTATTATATATTATAGATATATATAATTATTTATATATATAATCTATAGATATATTTATTAATATATAATCTATAGATATCTATCTGTATATATAATATATATATAAACCCCATTTCCTGTTACCCTTTTCTTGCCTACTAGAGTTCATATGAATGAAGGATTTACAATTTTGTTGCTGTAAATAATGATGTTAAACATAAAGGTAAACATAACATGGTTTGGGATTTGCATCTGAATAAGCATGGAAAACATAACTGGAAAGTGTTGGTGAGTGCTGAATTATCTGGCTACAGGAGTGGGTAGTCCATTCAGGAAGGCTTGGGCAGCTTTACCTCTGCAGATTCCTAAATCTGCAAATCTATTTAAAACCCAAAGCAGAAAAACTACGTATCCAATCAAGCACAGTGAGCACAATTTGGAGTCTTTCTCTACTAAACACATATGCTTTAGAAATATAAAGAGGGTAAAGAAAAAACCTGCAGAGTTTCAAAACTCAGGAAAAATGCCCACAAAGGCTAGTCTTATTATGCAGACTGATGGCAAGCAAGGGGATCATTAAAAGCAACTCAGTGCATGCAGGAAGCCTTGTTTCCCAAAGACCTGTAAATAATAATAATCTGAGGGAAATTCAACATTGGGCTGAGTCAGCAGACACTTCTCCCTGCTCTTCACCGTTTGGTTGAATATATTTGCAGTTCTTTAACATCAGCAAACTTCTCAGTCTAAAATGGCTTTTCAAAATATGCAGCTCTGTTCAGACTTTAATAATATACCAAAGTTGCCTATGGTAAAAGCCCATGCTATATTATCTGAATTTTTTTAATGCAGTGACTATATTTGTAATTATCCCTCCACATATTCTACTCTCAGTTATGAGCAGCACCATTTACTCTTTAATAGCAGCCATGCTACAAGAGCACTTACATTGACATTAGCATCTACCCTACAGAAATACTTCTCAGAGGTGTACATGCTTATATTTACTCATGTTCATCTTAGCCACATAACTAATGCTCTAGAATGTACCAAAAAGCATGTGTGTGGGAGGGAGTAGGAGAGGGAAAATGAAAAAACGGGTTCTGGAATAACCCCTAAAACTAATACAGCATTTCTCTTATCCTAGGTTCTGGTCTAAGCACTTTAAGTATGACTTCATTTAGTATTTACAGCACCCCTAGGAGGTAAGTACTATTATTATCATCCCAATTTTACAGTTAGGAAACAGAAACAGAGGGATAAAGTAGCTTGCCCTAATGTACACAAATGAGTAGTGGAACTGTGATTCAAACCCAGGCATGCTCTTAATTACAATGTCATGTGTTGTCTTGTTAAAAATGAGAATCTTTTAAAAGATTATCCCAGGAGGATAACAACACAGATGGCTGAAGTCTATAATCAAGAAGGAACCAAAATAAAAAAATTTAAAACCTGCTTCTCATTATCTTATATGATAGAGATGATAGATGTATAGAGTACATATATAATGCATACATTTATATACGAAAAGTAAGTTAACTGGAAGTACCTTCATAATTTTGAGGAAAACTGAGTCAGAAAACAGTATATTTGAGGAATTAATTCTTTAAAGTAGAAAATAAATTTTTTAATCATGATATTACATATCAATTGTAATGAAATACCCCAAAAAGAGCAACGCACAGGAAGAATTTTATAGAAAACTGCAAAATCGGGCTGAATAACTCTTAATTAAGTCCTACATACTCAAAACCTCAGGTTTTTATTTGAAAAGTAAAAGCTATTTTTTAAAGCATCTACCACCCATCTCTGCTACCCATCTGTACCTTCTTTGTCACATGTCATTAAAACTTGGCTGTAGGACTATTTATATTTATTATGTGCAGTTCAATTCTGCTAACAGTTTGGGGGCTTCTGGTATGAGAATTTTATCTAGTGCTATGAATCTGACATTTTTCTGCTCTCTTTTAGGAGTTCACCACTGAAAAGGAAGAAGAAAGACACCAAATAACACTGAAAACAGGTGCACTCTGATAAGTGCTAGTCTACAGAAACAGCAGCAGAAGGGTGAAAGCCAAACAGGGCATCTGAAAAGTCTTATGGGACAGTTGAGATATGAGATTCAGGATGTCATGGCTAGAAATATGGGAAAAGGGCATACAGAGGAGAAGCACATGAGTGATGCCAGCCAAACTATGTGCAGTCTAGGGAGAAGGAAGTGGTCAGCTGGACTCTGAGAAGCTGGAGCATGGATTTGGCATTGTCAGTTGGGTCAAAGACATAACCTAGGAATAGACTGGAGAAACTCACCTCCTTATCTAATGAAGCTGTGTTTTTCCCAAATACCAGATAGAAAAGAATGAAACATAAAAGCATGTGATTCCTTCTAATCATCTAACCCTTTCCTGAAAGTAAGAAATAGCTAAACAAAAGCAATAACAATAACAAGAACTATATAATGCTTCCTTCACTGATTCCACACACATTTTCAGTGGAATTGATTCCTAGAAAGTGAGGCAATGAACCAAGAGTCAGTAGAACCAAGGTCTAGCTGTAGTAACTTATATTGTTCACAACATAACCTTGGGTCAACCTGGGTAACAGTTTCTTTAGCAATAATACCAGTCAGCTGGATTTGCAGAAAGAGCCTGCTGAATCCCAACGTTTCTATGGAGTTGTCTCAGAGAAGGTAAGAAAAAGCACAGCCCTCCCTCCACCCGCTCAATATATTTGGGCTTCTGCAAAAACTTTCATTTGAAGAAAATGTTCTAAACTTTACAAACCATTCAAGAAACACCTGACTACATCACCTTTAAGATTCCTTTAGCTTTTGCGTGCTATAAATCCATGCTATTTCTTTTGTTCATATAACTTAAAGGTGCATTTCTCAGGAACACCCAAATGTGCACCATATGTATGTTCATGTGCTCTTGTGAATGCATTTGATAAGGCCTAACATGGGATCCAGTTTTGTTTCTTCATCTAACAGGCTATTGGATATGTTTTCTCATATTTCTAATGGACATACAGGTAGACAAATGAACACTCTGTAAATGCAGAGCATGATTTGTGGTATAAAATAATAGAAACCAAGTAAAACTTTCTATGGAAAGTGAGTTTTTGACTTAGTCATTGTCCAAGAAGTTCTTCGTGTCCTGAAAAATGCAGGAGATTAACCAGGCTGCTGGATGCCAAATTTGCCAAATCTCCTGTCTTGCTCCATTAATCCCTCAGTGACTCAGAGATTATAGTTCTTAGCAAGTTGTCTAGTCAGTAAAATGGCCAGCATACAATGATAAGTGAACAGTAACTAACAGGGATGAATGATTCTTCTTGACTTCCTGAGCAAGTGACTTGGACAAGGACTAAGGAAGAGTTAACACTAAGGCCAGCCTTAGGCCTGACATGAATTGTTGGGTTCCCAAATTCCAGAGAATAGATTGGTTCCAGTCAAGTAAGAGAGATAAAGATCTGTTTTGTGCAAGAGTATGCCATATTCAAAATTGAAAATCTAAAGATGAATTTTGGAATTTCCCCCACTACATGACCCCTAACTCCCCACAGCTCTGCTTCCCAGCAACCAGTGCCTTGTGCCTTTGGCCAGCTCTCAGATCCCACAGCAGCTGAGACTGCCCATCCAGGCCTTTTATTTTATTTATTTAATTTGTAGAAGTGCTCATTGCTCCACACCTTTGCACATCTCCCTTTTTCCAGCACAAAGGCCACCTGAGCTACATCCCACTGCTTAGGACTGCTCTCTGTTAGCTTTCAGAGAGGAAATGTGACCAGCACATCTGTGTTCATGTTTCAGGGTGTTAGTGAAACTTGCAACCTATCCAGGAAAGAATTAACCTGGCATCATGTGAGAGATTCTACCAACTAGTTCTGACCATCCTGAAAACAAGAATCTTAACTGCACTAATTGCCAGGAGGGCTCTAATAAAATCTGTAAGTTCTCTTTATTTTGAACTTAGTGAGTAACAAAAGGAAAAATGGATGAGCCTTAAAGGATTGAACCTAAACTAGAATTAGATACATATTTATTTTATTATACAACTGACTTAGGCAAAAATGCAGTCAGTAGATCATAAAGGGTGCACAACGGGGGTTGTGATGTATATTTCCAGTTCCTCATCGGCAAGAGTCAATGAAAACCCTTTGTCAGGTGTGACCAAGAGAATGACTTCTGTATTATCACATCCTGCTAATCTTCCACACATCATCTACTCCTGTCCTACACCAGACTGCCTGGGAAGGGGTACATTCTTATATCCCTGTTGCTAAATATAGTCTCTGTATTTGCTCAAGGTTCAGATTTTAATAGAAATATTTTAAGCAATATTATTGTTAAGAGACCGTGTTTACCTCCAATATGCGGCCCTTGTTGTTCCCTACTTCTTTCAGGAATGGTGTGCATTTGTGGCTCACACCCATCTGCCATCTCCCAACTGCACTTAGCTTGCTTCCTGTGTGTGCTGCCCGATTAACATTACTGCTCTACTGAGATACTGGTGAAAATTATAGTCCATTTGTTTTCATAAGAGTAGGAATTTTCAGTGTCAAGGCATATTTTTTAAATGAATTCTCCTCTGGAGCAGAAATGTTGAAACCATAAAGGTTCTATTGTGATATTATTAAATCTCATTAGGCTTCTGTGTAACATGGATAATTCCTGATACCATATACAGTTGCTTCCATAATATGCCACTTCGATGTTTTAAAGCCACTCAAAATGATATTCCACACAAAAAAGCTTGAATTCCATCTCATTTTTCTTTTTCTTTCTTTTTTTTTTTTTTTTTTGTTAGGGGTGTTTGCCGGAGTTTTGCCTTTTTCCCGCCTCAGGCTCCCGAGTAGCTGGGACTACAGGCGCCAGCCACCTCGCCTGGCTAGTATTTTTGTATTTTTTTTAGTAGAGACGGGGTTTCACCGGGTTAGCCAGGATGGTCTCGATCTCCTGATCTCGTGATCCGCCCATCTCGGCCTCCCAAAGTGCTGGGATTACAAGCTTGAGCCACCGCTCCTGGCCAAATTCCATCTCATTTTTCAATACTGGTTCCTCCCAGTCCTTTTCCACCTCATCAAAATCGCACATTCAGCCAGTAACTAAAGTCAAAAGTGTACAAGACATCCCAGTTTTCTCGTTTCTCACTTTCCCCTTCTAATCCACCAATAAAAGTTGTAGGCTTAACCTCCAAAATACTCCTCCCTTACTCCCTCCTCCACATATCCACAGCCACCATCACCTCTGACTAGGGCTATGTATGCTATGGCCTCCTGACCACTCTCCTACTCCCATATCTGCACCAGCTACAGATCATTCTTATCAACCGAGTGATATTTATAAAATATAAAGCAGATCACTTCACTAGTCTGAATAAAACTCTTCCTACTGCACTTAGAATAAATTCTAACTCTTACCATTACCTGTAAAAACATACATAGTCTTGCTTCTTCCTCTTTCCCAAGCTCCAAGGGCAAGCAACAAGGTCTTCTCCATTCCCTTGCTATAACACGTTTGACAGGTGACACCTTCTCATTCCATGGGTGTCAGTTCAAATGTCACCTCCTTCCCTGCCATTCATAGCCACCCTCCTCCCTTGACCTAGTCAGAGTTGAAGGGAAGGGTAGCCTGGCTATTCCCTTTATGGCCTTTACTTTGTCTGATTGATAACATTTACTTTTTGGTATACAGCCTGGCATCCACTTCTAGGATGCAAGTTCCATGAAGACAGAACCTCGTCTGCTTTGCACATTGCTTTATCTCCCACCACATGGCAATACCAGGCACAGAACAGGGCCTCAATGAATATTTAATGGCATTGAATGATCCCTGGTTTGGAATACTGGCTGTGTCACTTACTTAACTGGGTTACCTTTGTAACACTACTTAATTTCCATTTGCCTCAGTTTTCTCATCTATAAAATTAGGACAAAGCAGAATCTATCTCATTAGGTTGCTGTGAAGGTTAAAATAACATATGTTGGCTGGGCATAGTGGCTCATGTCCGTAATCCCAATATTTTGGGAGGCCGAGGTGGGAGAAACATTTGAGGACAGGAATTCAAGACCAGCTTGAGAAACAAAGCAAGACCCCATCTCTACAAAAAAATATAAAATATTAGCTGGACATGGTATCAAGTGCCTATGGTCCCAGTCACTTGGGAAGTTGAGGTGAGAGGATCCCTTGAGCCCTGGAATTTTAGGCTGCAGTTAGCTATGATCGTACCACCACACTCCAGCCTGGGCAACAGAGGGAGATCCTGTCTCAAATAAATAAAGAAAGAAAAGAAAATAAAATATGTAAAGCACTCAAAAGAACACTAATTAAGTATTTATTATTGTTATTGAAAAAATAAATAAGCCACCTCATGTGAGCTTTATTATCAAGTAATCACTGTCAAGAAACAAATGAAACTTAAAAAGGACCCTCTGAAGGTGACACTTTAACAAACAGAGAAATTCCACAAAAGAAAAAAGGGCATATCTGATTTTACGGTAAATAGTGGGTGAGTTTTGTGGGTCCCATCAAATTATTCTCCAGGACTTACCCCTCTTTCTAAGCATAAGGTTGAACCTAACTGTATAAAGAAGAGCACACAGTATAGTATTTGCCTGCAACTGTGGTCACTTAATCACTCAGTCTCCTTTCATCTATGAAATAGTAAGATGATATATACTGTATTATAATTACAGTATATTAAAAATAGCTGTATAAGAATATCTAAGTCAGATAGTTAGATGAGATGTATACAACTTACATAAAAATACATTGCCTATATGAAGACTAGCAGGAAGTTGAGTTTGGCAGTGTTGTCTCTTTATTCCCATTCAATTACTTGGGTCCCTTTTAGGCCAGGTGCTAGGAAAATATCACATGCTGACTGTGGATGCTTGCAACACTTAGAATGAAACAGATCCCTGATCTCAAGGAGTCCAGAGCATGGAGGGAAGGCGGCCCTGTAATCCAAGTGAACACTGCCATGATGGCAACCAGGGGAGAAGCAAGAGTTCCCGAGGTTGCTGGGACCCAGAACATTACTAACTCCATCTGCAGTGGGTGGGGGGTCTGTTGGGGAGTGCTTCCCGATCTCAGCATCTGTGACCCAGAGACTGGTCTTGTGGTCAGAAACACATCCAGGAGAGCAGGAGAGCTCTGAAACCGATCTAGAGTTTTGGCTCTGTTTGAGGTACACCTAAGCTGGCCCTGAGACATTCAAACCTCAATGAAACTCAAACGGAATGTGCTTGTTTCCAACTTGTAAGCTGACCCTAGGGCCGCCTGTGCTTCTCGGAAGTTCTCTAAATTGAAGATCTAGAGCCAGGATAAACCGCTAGGTTTTCTTGGAATGCCCATTACTGCTGCAATCACCTCTTAATCTGCCTGCCTGCTTCAAAGTATAAAGAAATTTTATACTTTTTGAAGCCCAGTGTAAACCTCCTCTCCTTCAAATTGCTTTCCAGTCCTCTGTCTGTGTTAATCTCCCCCAACCAACCATACCCTGCCCCGATGTATTCTTTTAAAGTCACAAAATCCATCATATTTTTCTTGCATAATTATTTATCTTGTCATATGTTTCTTACATTTGATAACACAAATCACTGTAATAGAAAAAACAGGAATGTGTTCTTTTTTGGAGGGAGAGGGGAGTTTTCTGCTTTGCTTTCAATGTTTCTCACAGAGTAGACACTCGAGCCACAATCGCAGACTCATACTCTGAAACAAAGGCCCTAAAAAATGAAATGAATACAATATTTGAAATGGAACAGGTCTGGTGTTTAGGACAAATGGAAAAAGGGAGCAGAACACAAGAACATCTTTATATTGTACTTTAAGTAATGTAGGGAAAGATTTCCAACCAACTCTGGCACCATAATCTGCCTAAAGTTCTTTCCACTGGGCACTAACCTGACTGGAGACTCATTTGGTTTAATCACCATTCTTTTTGAAAAAGTAAATATCACCTAGTGAGGTATCAGTCACTCATAGAAGGTATGAAATTGTGTTTAAAGACAAGCAAATGCTAAGGAAAACACATGTTAAATAGTGAATCAATGAAACATTTGCCCTTTATTAGTAGACTAACCTTAGATACAATCTCCCCCAACTCTTAGACCCTTAGAATATTTGCTCCAATATGGGGATAATGAAGCTTTCTTTCAGAAAACTGGGGTAAGGATATGGATAAGGTTTATGTGAAAGTGCATGAAGCAGTAGGAGCTCATGTGGTAAGTTCCTACTATTCACGTTGCAGGAACTCCCTGCAACGTGAATAGCTAGTTTATCATTTATTAATTCATTACCTAATACCTATTTATCACATACCTACTATATGCCAAGTGCTATGGGTACAGTAGTAAACAAGAAAGAATAGTTCCTATTTTCATGATGGGAAAGATGAATATTTAGCAAATCGTAGCAAAATTAAGTAATCACTGCTGTGACATGTGAAGAAAGAAAAATAGAGCACCAAAAGAGTGAATAACAGGGAGATCCTTCCCTAATCTTTTGCCTGGTTGGTTAAAAAGGACTTCAGGAATGGGAATCCATACATGAAGGAAGGAGAAATTGTAGAACATGATGCTTCCTGGGTAATGTTTGTCCAGCCAGAGAACTGCTTAAGATAATAGAGTTTAAGGGCTGTGGGGCGGGCAGAGGTAGCGACTGGGAGGGGCATGAGAACAGATAAGGAAAGTCTCTAAATTACAAGTAAAAGATGAGGTATGGCTGCTGAGCATTGTCCCAGAACAGTCCTAAGACTAAAACAAGCAGCTATTAAGGTGCCATCGTATCTGGAATGTTAATAAACAAGATTTTTTTCCTTAAAAGCTCCTCAGTTGTCCCTCTTCTTCTTCTTACCTCCCACACTTTCATCCCAATCCCTGGGAAGCCTATACTCCTAGGCATAGGAGAAGACTATAACCGAGCAGAAAGCAAAGCACAGAAAAAATTTTCCTAGATAACATTTCCGAAGACAAAGTCTTTAGGTGCAGAAAGCACTCCTGACATAAGCAAGTGTTTGAGACCAAGGGATATAAGGAATGTTGAGCTTCCCAAATCAAGGAGACTAAGGAAGGTAGAGTTCCCCACAATGCCTTTGTCTCAACTCAGATGTACAAAATATCCCGCTGGCTGGAGGAAGAGAAAGAGAGAAGAGAGTTGGTGACAAAACAATGAGAGTGAGTCTAGAGGGGGCACTCATTATGCCCCTAAAATGTGGCCAAGTCCAAGAGAGGTACGAAATCTCCGAAAACTAAAGAAGCATTCCTTCCTTATAGAACCTCAAGGAGTTGGCAAAACCACTGGGGAGGTACTGGCTGAATGGCTGGTTGAGATACACTTGGTTAGTCTCACATCCCTGTGAAATGATGTGATAGTTCTTGTGCTCACAGACTCTACATGCAATGAGTCAACAGAGCCAGAGCCGACAGGGCTAGACGTAGGCACAAGGCGCATCAGGACAGCAAGCCATAGAGGCAAATGACCAAGTCCCAACAGGGTAATAGAGGCCTTGAAACTTCCTATTTCAGAGAATTGGGTAGAGGCTATTTAGGAATCATTAGGACATTGAAGACACTGAATTGACTGAGATGAAATAACACTTCTTTCATGAAATGGAGATTTAGAGATAAAAAATAGTTGTTACATAAAAATTAAAAGTTATATGTCTGCATGCCTTAGTTTGTGAACTGAAATTCACACCTACTACACCTATTTCACAACCAGGTCTTAGATGCCAGATTTGCTTTTCCATCACCTGAGCTGTTACCAGATTCCTTTATTTCAACTTAAATTTCTGCACTTCTGGTTAGTTCCAGGATTACTGCAAAGATGCTTTCCAAAGGGAAATCAAATCATTACAGATTTTGCTATTATTATTGTGAACCTATGTGTCCTGCTGTGAAGTGGCCTCCATTTAATAGGCTGCAAAAAAAAGATGAAAAGGACAGCAATTATGATCCTCCTCAGATGCAGGAACTGAGCTCAGGCTGCAGCAACTGGAAATCTGTATATATCCTGGTGTTGGCAAAGCTTTTTAGCAGTTCTGCCTGGAGTCTTTCTTTGAAGTGTGTCCAAATGGGACTTTGAATACCAGACACTAGCCACTCCTTGCTCTCTGCTACAGGATTAAGAAACATGGTTTTGTTTGATGGCATGTCATCTAAGGTGGTTTTTACCTTTTAAATAAAAAAGATTACTCAAGCTTCAAAGCTAGTTGTTCCTTGGCAAAGGGTAACACAAATTCTTGGGGGAAGAGAAAAAGGATGAAAATCCTGAGTCTTTCTGGTTCCCTCTGGAGTTCCTTTTTAGGTCACTTTCACCAATTAGCTCCCAAAGATCCTTGCTGACAGCAATTTATAGATGAAAATCCAAACCAAATGAGCCCCAGCTGTGGGACAAAAGCTTCCATGGTAAAGCAGGGAACAGATTAGAAGCTGGCTTAAACACACACACACACACACACACACCCCTAACTATAGGAATTCAGCTAAGGAAACTCAGGGAGGTCTGGGCTACAGGGAATAAGTTCTGAGTCACTCCAGCCATTTCCCATCTCTCTGTGTCCTTTTTTTTCTTATTTTATTCTTTTTCTTTTTCTTAAATTCTGTATGGCCTGATCCTTGGGCCCTAACTCAATATTTCTGCATGCTACATTGCGTCACTTGGCCTTGAAATCTGAGCATGGTTAAGAGTTGAAAATCATTCTAGGGTCTGTTCCTACCAACCTCCTGGTATACCATTATTTTGTCCTTATAAATGAAATAAAAATGTCACAGGCAGAACTTGGAAGAAAAATTCAGGTAAATAGAACAATGAACTTCATAAATAGAAAGTACTTTCAGAGTGTGTCCCAGGCAAGGTTATGCACGGTTTCAAAATAACTGAATTTTAAAATAGACAAAATGTTGCATTCTACACGCTTTTTACAATGGTAGCCCCATTGTGACTAGCTTTTCAGTTAGCTTAGGAGAATTGTGTTTTTCATGTGATTTTGCCAAAACTTAATATTCATAGAAATGATACTGTGCTCAGAATACCTGAGATTAGACCAGAGGAACTTCTTTAAATACCAAAGGGACCAAAAGGTAATTGCAGTACCTACAGAACATTAGAGAAGGGAGGGTTAGAAAAACACAAAATGCTTATCTCTTTGCTGTATAAGTTTGCTAGGACTGCTATAACAAAATGCCACAGACTGACTTAAACAACACACATTTACTTTCCTACAAGTATGGAGCTAAAAGTCCCAGATCGAGGTGTTGGCTGGTTTGATTTCTCCTGAGGCTTCTCTCCTTGGTTTGCAGGTGGCCACCTTCTCACTGTGTTCTCCCGTGGTCATTCCTGTGTGTGCACACATCCCTGGTGTCTCTAAGTGAGTCTAAATGTCCTCTTCTTATAAGGACACAAGCCATATTAGATTAAGATCATTTTAAATTACTGTCTCCAAATACAGTCACATCCTGAGGTAAGAGGATGTTAGGAGGTGGCACAACTCAGCCCACAACAGTGTCTTACAGCAATATTTAATGCTGCTGAGTATTATAGCCATAATCTACATATTTGGGGTCTTAAAAGAAAGTAGGTCACATAGATAACAATACTCAGATAATGAATAATCATAATTTATAATCATGTTATTAAATAAAGATATCTTCCCTGTACATTGCAGAATATGCTCTTGCCACCTGCCCCTCACCCCCCAAAATCTCTATAGTATGGTAAGCTCTGTGGCTGTCAACCAGCAAGCTCTGTTTCCATTTGGTCTAAGAACTGGAAGTAAGGAATGCCTGATACAAGTGGCAAGGGTGCAGTGAAAGGGGGGTGGGGAGCACTTGGAATCCCTGTGGTCCCTCTTTTTCCCCCACAGGTCTCTTCCTAATTGTCTCCATTCCCAAAAAGTGGAGATTTCTAAGTTTGACTTCTAGAAATAGATGGTGCTATAATTCTTATACATTCCATCCAATTCAATAGATCAAGAATGCATTAAGCAAATATTTTGGACCAGATACTATGTCAAGCACTGAAGGTGACATGGAACCTGATTTGAATGAGGCTTTGACCTCAAAGAACTCTTTTTCTTGTAGAGGGGAATGATTCCAATAAAGATAGCCAACTATTATGTAAGGCAGAACAGAATGAATATAGGAAGAGTTAGAAACAAATACTTTGTGTAGTAGTACTTCAGTGAAAAACAAGAAACAAATACTGCTTGGAATGTATAAGTGGAAGAGATCATCTCCAGCTGGGGCTGTCAGAAAAAGCTCCACAGAAAAGCTGGAAGATGGGTTTTCATGAAGGTATATGACTGTGATAGAGAAGTTGGGAAATAGAGAAAAAAGGAACATTTCATGAGACAGGAAAAACACATTGTATGTAGTACAATCAGGAAAATATAGATGCGAACCATATGATACTTGGTTTGAATATCAGTTAGTGATAATTGAGTAGACAATGGGGAGCTATTGAGGTTGTTAGGAAAGGTGTCAGCCTGTCTTCATTTTGTTTTATAGAGATTAATCTAACAGCAATATATGTAATGGGTTGGAAGGGGAGTCTAGAGAAAGGGATACTGGATTAGAAGTGATTGAAGTAGTCAAGAAGAATTGATATAAGGCCAAATTCTTGACCGCAATGAAAACAGTAAAAGGAAGTTGATTTGAGAGAATCTTTCAGACATCTGGCATTAAACACAAATTGGGCTAGGGTGGCAAAGTCGAGAAAAAGGACATCCTGTATGACAAAATGAACAGGGAATTTTGTAGAAGGAAGAGATGACAAAAAGTGTGGCACATAGTCTTCAAACATGGCTGTGTTCAGTCATTCTTGCATTGCTATAAATAAATACCTAAGACTGAGTAATTTATAAAGAAAAGAGATTTTGATTGGCTCACTCTTTTGCAGGCTGTACAGGAAACATGACACTGGCATTTGCTCAAGTAGCTTTTACTCATGGTGGAAGGTAAAGTAGAAGCAGGCATGTTACATGGCAAAAACAAGAGCAAGGGAGGCGGGAGGTGCCACACAGTTTTAAAGGACCAGGGAGAACTTAATTCCACAAGGACAGCAGCAAGCCATGAGGGGTCTGTCTCCATGACCTAAACACCTCCCACCAGGCCCCATTCCAACATTGGGGATTACAATTCAACATGAGATTTGGTGGGGACATATATTCAAACTATCTCAATGGCCCCAGACAGTCTCTCTTCTCCTGGTACCAGCATGTTACTACTCACCCCAAGAGTTGTGGCATATTTCTCCTCCCCTTGAATGTGGGCTGGCCTTGAGACCTACTTGGGCATGGAGATTGTGCCTGATGTGACATTCTAGACTTCTTAGCACTGTTCTTAAGAGATCTCCTCTTGGACTGAAGGAGGAGATCATCTTAGACATTTTTCTCAGCTGAGGAAGACCCTAGATAGGATCAACAGAAGAACTGCCTTGCTGATCCTCACTCAACCCAGAGAATTATGAGAAATAATAAACCATTGTTGTTTTAAGCCAGTAAGTTTTGAAGTAGTTTGGCACACAGCCATAGACAATGAAACATGGGGTTAAGCCCATAGGGGATCTGCATTCATCTGCTTGGGCTGTCATAACAAAATACCACAGACTTGTGGCCTAAACAACAGACGTGTATTTTCCCATAGCTCTGAAGGCTGAAAGTCCAAGATCAAGGTGCCAGCATAGTCGAATTCTGGTGGGGCTCTCTTCCTGGTTTGTAGATGACACATTCTCCTTCTGTTCTCACATGACCTTTCCTCTGTGAGCACCAGAGAGAGAGAAAGAGAGAGCTCTCTGGTGTCTCTTCTTATAAGGACACTAACCCTATCAGATCCAGACCCTACCCTTATGACATCATTCAACTCAGTTACTTCTTCAGAGATTTCATCTCCAAATACAGCCACACTGGGGGTTAAGGCTTCAACCTATTAACTTGGGGGGACACAAACATTAAGCTCATAATAGATACCTTCTAAGTAAAAGAGATTTTTTTTTCTAGAGGCAAGAGCAAATGTAGAGAGGTGAATTAAACTCAGAACTTTGTCAAGGCTTAGAATCACTATACAATCTAGCACAGTGCCTACTACATTGGATGAGTTCAAGAAATCTCATTGAACAAACAGAAAAGTGAATTACTTGGTAACTTTTAGGTGGAGCCTCAAAGTATAAAGGTTGTTTCAAGGACAGTTTCATGGGTAATACCATGCCTCAGGGAAGAATATACTGATTCTCTGAAGTAAGCTAGCTGAGAATTCTTAAAGAGGATCACCTACAGGCCGGGCACATTGGCTCATGCCTGTAATCCCCACACTTTGGGAGCCGAGGCAGGTGGATCACGAGGTCAGGAGATCGAGACCATCCTGGCCAACATGGTGAAACCCCATCTCTACTAAAAATAGAAAAATTAGCCAGGCATGGTGGCATGTACCTGTAGTCCCAGCTACTCAGGAGCCTGAGGCAGAAGAATTGCTTGAATCCAGGAGGCAGAGGTTGCAGTGAGCCAAGATCGCGCCACTGCACTCCAGCGTGGGTAACAGAGCAAGACTGACTCAAAAAGAAAAAAAAAAAAAAAAAAAAAAAACAGGATCACCTACAATTACATATGAGTGGTATATGGAAATACGTATACAAGGTGTTAACGTGGAATACCTGGAGGAGGAGTGGATGGTCAATGTGAGTGGAGAAAGAGGGATGGAGAGGAAAAATAGCCAAACCAAATAGGAAAAGAAAGGTGGCACTAAAAACTACATAATAAGATTTTATATATGCATTTATGGAAAATAATATGTAATTTTTTTCATATTTTTAAATGGCAAGGACCACCCATCCAGAAGGAGTACATGAATGATTTCTTCCAAATATAAGTCACAAAATAAACAGAGGTAAGTTGTCACTGTGATAGAAAAGATCAAATCTTCAAATTGCAGATAATAAGCCCAATCTCAACACAGAATTAATAAAAGATGGTTTCCGAGCTCATACAAAGGGCCCATGGGCTGTCTAATAGAACCATGCCAGACTGGCTTCATTTTCTCTTTATCCCATAGACATAGTATACTTTGATTTCAGCAAAGCATTTGAAATATTATTCAGTAACAATTTTGTGGGCAAGATTAAGAAATAGCTGGTTTAAATAGATCCTGTTATTGTGGGAAGAAAAATTTGTGGTAGTTTCGCACAGGTGTTGTCCTGGGCCCTGTCCAGGAAATTATTTTGTGAATATCTTAAATATTTTTTTTTTAATTCTCAGATTTCCAGACAATGAAAAGTCGTGAAGTCTTACTAAAATGCTGAACCGTGATCTTAACAGATTGGAAGAATGGATCTTCACTGAAAAGCTATAATTTAATAGGAAAAAAATGAAAAAGTCATACACAGGTTAAAATAGTAGCATTGAGCAGATTTTGTTTAAGTATGGTTTGTGTGAAAAAATAAACAAAAGTTACTTTTAGTTTGGCTGACAGAAGGCTCAATACAAGTCATGTGTCATTTAACCCTAGGAAGTTAATAATCTCTTTCACTACATTCCTGGACATGTAGGTTCGGACAAAAGAAGAATAATGAGCCACTGGTTTGACTGCACCGGGCATATCATGTTCAATTTTGAGCAAAGGTGAAAATCAGGTCGTGGAGATGAAGGATGCCACATCATATGTAGAATAGTGAAGAAACTAGAATTTCTATGCTATATGGTAAATTGCAGCTATTCGCTCAGCACCACTACTTAATACAAAGTTCTGACATTTTAAGCTTATTAACGGTCCCCATCTTGAATTATTTGTTGCTTTTCCCCTTCTCCACCTCCCGATCTTCCCAGCTTCTGACCTTATGATACATTTCTCCCTGGTAATGGACATTATTTACTCATTGATTCAATTCACACATACTTATGGATCACCTGCATTCCAGACAAATTTTCCAGGCATTTGAGAATCAGTAAACAGAACAAACAAAAATCTCTGGTATCATGAGGCTCATATTTTAGAAGAAAGTGACAGACAATAAACAGACATTATAAATGTATATATTTCATGGTATGTTAAAGGTAGATAAATGCTGTAGAAGAAAGGAATGAATAGAATACTGCAAAGGGGTTCAAAGGCACTAGGAATAAGGTGGAAGCATTTGCAATTTTAGGTGGTTTTGTCAGGGCAGGCCTCATTGAGAAGGTGACATTTGAATTAAGTCTTGAAGGAGGTGAAGGAGTTACTCGCACAGCTACATGGGAGCAAAGCATTTTAGTGCAAAAGTCCTAAGCACTGTGTGACTAAAATTAAGTAAGAAGAAAGGTTATCAGGAAATCAACTCAGAGAGATAATGGTGCCAGGTAAGAACTTCAGCTTTTACTCTAATTAAGGTGGGAATCCATTGGTGGGTTTTGCTCCTCTCATCCATTAGAGAAGCAACGTGATCTGACTCACATTTCTAAAAAAAAAATCAATCTAGTTTCGTTGTGAAGGACAGATTCTAGAGGAGCAAGATGGGAGCCAAGATGACAGTTAGAAGCCAATGGCATTGATCCAAGTGAGCAGCAATGCCACTCACATCAGCATAGCAGCAGTGTAGGAGGTAGAAAGGTAAAGCAAACGAGACTTCCTGAATATTTAGATGTGAGACTAACCGAGGTTTTTCAACCTGAGCAGCTTGAAGGATGAAGCTGCCATCAAATGAAATAGGTGAGTGTGCAAACAGAACACCTTTGGGGAATAAGATCAAAAGTTCAGTTTGGGATATATAAAGTTGGAGATGTCTATTAGACCTTCACATGGAAATGTCAAGGAGAGAGTTTATTATATGAGATCTAGACCACAGATATAAATGTGGAAGTCTTTGAATGTAGGTGCCATTTTAAGCCATGAGACTGAATTATAGCATCAAAAAAGTAAGTGTAGTCGGTAGGAAAGTAAAGAAGATCAAGGTTGAACTCTGAGGCTCTGACAATAGGAAGTCAGGGAAAATAGAAAGATGCAACAAAGCAGAAAAGGAGAGTCTAACATGTATAAAGAAAAAAAAACACTGAGATACTGTAGTGCCATAGAGACCAAGTGAAGAAAGCATTTCATAGAGAAGGGTGTGATGAACAGTGTCAACTGCTGCTGTTAGGTCAGGTCAGATGACCACAGAGAATTGACCATTGGCTTTAGCACTATGAAAGTCATTAGTGTGTTTGATGAGAGCAGTCTAGTGGAATGGTCAGAGACAGAGTCAAATTAGAGGGGACTGGAAAAGGAATCGAAAAATGGAATTTTAAAATGTTGCTACCAATGCACAATCACTGGTAGAAGTGGGATCAAGGGAAGATTTTTTTTTTAAGATGGGAGTAATAATAGAATGTATGATTGCAGCTAAGAATCAGTAGAGAGTAAAACATGATAATGTAGGAAAGACAAAAAAAAATTGCTGGAGTGATTTTTTGGTAGATAAGAGTTGATGTGATATAGTGAAAAAGTGGAGAGATCGGTCATAGTGAGGACACAGAAGTTCATCTGTGGAAGCAAGTGGGAAGGCAAGCGATGACACTAGAGATGCTGTCTTCGGTTAGATGGGTTGGTGAGTCTGAGAAAGATCTTTTCTGATTGCTTTGATTTTTCTTAGATGTGGCACTTGGCTCTGATTCATTTTTAAACTGAGATACTAATTCTCTCCATTGTAATGCTGTCAGTATCACAGGAAAATGGCTTCCTTATCCAGCTAGCCTGATGACCTAAAACCTCCATGCAGAGCCTTTGGCACAGAATCCTTGTCTAGTCTATACCAGCCACCACAGGAGTGACCCATAACGTGTGTACATCCTAGGAAAGGGAAGATACATAAGGAATACCACTAGATATACTTTAGTATTTGAAGTATTAGTATTTATGTAGTTTTAACAAATAGAGTGAATGTAAAAAAAAAAAAAGAAAAAAAGCTGTGAAGTTAGAACCCATAGCACCTTCATTTTCCTTATCCTCATCTTCCTATCCTCACTTTCTCTAGTTTCATTCTAAGCATTAGAGTGGTCCACCACTCCACCACCACTCATAGGATGACTTGCCATATCATTTTGACTATGTCACCAGTGTAGAGAAGCAATGATGATCGCTAGTAAGAAAACAAGATTAGAGACTCTGCCCTCCTCACAGGACCTACTCTGAGGGGGCTCCTTGGCTGTCTTAACTGAGTCTTGTGAATAATGCAGTTTCTTAAGAAGGTTTTTGTAATATCAATTATGATAGAAGAGTTTGAATCTAGAAAACTGCCTAAAACTAAATCATCTGATTAGCCCTAGTTATTAATTAAAATGCCACAATATTAATAATGGGTCATGGCCTTATCTCTGCTCAACCCACATCAAAATGGAATTTAGTTTTCATTGTTCACACATACATCATGGAGCGGCAAAAGAGCTTATCACTAATGTGGTGTAATTAAAAGGAGGCCTACAGGCATCTCAGAAATATTTCCTCCACTTTCCTAAACATGGCACTGTTAATGACAATTATATGGGTTAAGTTTTTATGTCTCCAAATGACCTCCATTAACAGAAAAAGCACAACCAAAAAAGAAGCTCATTAAGATGACCACTCTCAGTAATATATTCCAGCGATTAGCTCATCAAATTAACAGTCTGCCACCAATGTAAATGAATTCCCATGTGACTATGTGACAATGAATACAAAACTTTCAAAGAGATGGAAACAAAAGGTCAGGAACCTGAAGCAAAATGTGGGATGCCACTATAGGGAAGGAGCCTGAGGCACATGAGGATGCTGGGCTCCTAACAAAGGAGGTGAGGTAGAGTGTTGTTATCTAGGACCTGGACACATGAGTCTCCACAATTAAACTCCAACATTCCAATTCACTGTGCGATCAGAAGATGCTTTACTGATGATGATAAGGCAGTTTAGACAGAGGAAATAAAAGATTAGAGAATCAGCCTTCTCTGGTGTAAACAGCTAGATCTCCAAATAATTGGCCTTATTTAATCATTTGATAAATGCCTAGAAGAAGACTATGTCCTAAACTCTTAAGTTTGAGAAAAGCCTTAAGATCTTAAGGTGAATGCAAACTGACAGATTGATTAGGCAGGGAAATGGAAGAAAATTAAATTCCAGATGAAATCATTCACATTAGTACTGCTTTTAGAAAAGGGGCAAGTTATATTCACACAGATGAGTGACATTTTACACTAGCATGTTTAATGCTGTCTCTTCCTGGGTAATCTCATGTATACCTGTGACTTCTCTTAAGCATTGCCTCTGTAATTCCTGCAGCCACTAGCCAGTTGATGGTGATCTGCTAAGTGAACATTTCTCTAACAAAATGTCCCAGGAGCCTAACATACTAAAGTGTGAAGACAGGGGAGGAAAAATGGGTGGTGTTCTGACTTATTCTTAGGGGATACAGCATTTCACCGATCTTTTTCACCCATGGAACAGCCCTTGACAAAACTTCAAAAGTCATGGGCATGTTTTCTGTGAAGCTGGAAGAGTAGGCGAGGAAATGGACAGGAAGCTCAGCCTTTCAGTTATGATTGTAAACATCATCTGGGTAGATGTCCCTGAAGTATGGAAATGAGAAAGAAAGATTAATAGGTCATGATCTAATCAAGAACATATTTTTATTTAAAAGCATAACTAATAAATAAGCAAAGAATGTAGTAAACTCATTTCAAACTAATAGGCACAGCAAAGACATAAAAATACAGTTCAAAATTATAAACTTTGAAGCATAAGTTAAAGTTTTTTTTACCTCCAAATAATTGCTACTGTTATTCTGGTGTTCATTTTGTGTTGAGGAAAACTTTGAACTTATACTCTCATAATGAGTGTTCATAAATTCCTGACCCTATAATTGTGCACTACTTTTTTCTTAACCAAGGTTTAACTGCTTTAGAGTAATATCAATGGGATTTAAGCACTTATTTGCAGTTAACCAAGGAGTAGGCATTAATTTGCCTCCTTACACTCACGATTACCTCTGCTTCTTACCAGGCAGCCATGGCCACTCCACTGGAAATGCCTGACATTCCTATTATCAGGTTCATTCTTTGCCCAAACTCTGACTTCCTTTTCTTTGTCCTTCTCTTTCCTTTCCTATCACTCTCCCTAGATAATATTGTCCAAATTGTACTCATATGCAGATAATGCCCAAATATGTAAATCAAGCCCAAACTCCCATTTTCCAGGCCCTCACAGCCAATTGTTTTTGAATATCTCTCTCTACATGGCCCATGTGTAGCTCAAGCTCAGTGGCTCTAGAAGGAATGTACCATATCCATTCCAAAATATGTTGTTGAGTGACATCATCTTCCAAGATAATCACTTTCAAAATCTTAATGTCATCCTTGAGTCAATTTATCATTGTCTACATCAAGTAAATTTTCATGGCCAGTAATTTTTTCTTGCATAAGTCTCCAAGTTTTCACTTATATGGGCCCTGCCCATATACAGGTTCTCATTTCTCTCACTGGGACTCCATTATCATAGTTTAACTGGTTTCCCTGTTCCCCTGCCTTCTGTTCTGTCCCTTTCCCTCGCTCTCAACTGTGAAACTTTCCACACATAAAATTAAAATCTAAGCTAGTATACACTGGCTCCAATCTTTCCTCCTACTACAATTCTACCTCATCCTCATCTGTTGAAATAACAACCACACCAGTTAGTCAGCATGGACTAAGTTATGCAGTAATAATCATTTCAAAATGTCAGTGGATTTCAGCAAACATTTGTTTCTTAGTTATGATACTAGTTCTCTACTCCATGTTGTCTTCATTTCAAGTCCCAGAGGAAGGAGCCCCTGCCTGGAATCTGATGGTCCTGTGACAGAGAGAAAAAATTGATGGCAAAACTATACAATGGCTCTTTGAACTTCTACATACATTTCATTGTAAATAAAACAAATGGCCAAGCAAAACAAATGACCAAGCCTGGCATTAATGGAGTAGGAGGTCTAATTCATGGACCTCCAAAACATATCAGCAAGTATTTTGAACAGAGAGTACAGTCTACCACACCATCATTAAAGGTACACCATAAATCCCACCATGTTTTTGGTGTCTTGACTTTTTTCCTAGACCAAGGTGTCTCCAACTTACTATAATGGACATTTTAGACTAGATAATTCTTTGTTGTGTGTACTGTTTGTGCATTGCAGGGTGCCTAGCAACATCTCTAACCTCTACCCAATAAATGCCAGTAGGCTCCACACACACTCACTCAGCCAAACTGGCAATCAAAAATGGCACCAGACCTTGGGAAATGTTTGTTCCCTGGAGGGGCAAAATCACTCCCAGTTGACAACCACTGCTCTGGTCTATGAGTCATTAAAGAACAGGAATGATATCTTAGTCATTGCTGCATCTCCATGGCACTAACCACACTCAAAATGGTATAAACTTAATAATCGTAATATAATAGAATGAAAATTATAAAATAGAATTTTCTTTATTCAAAACTTAAGGGCAATATTTGTATCTTCAATCTCTTTTGAGAAAAACATAAACTTCAGAGAAGATGAATTAAAATCCTAGCTTCTCCATCTAAAAATCTGGGAAATTTGCTTATCTTCTCTAAGCATAAGTTTCTTTGTCTTTGTAATGGAGACAATAGCATCTCCTTTGCAATTTTGTGGTGATAAGCCAACGTGTATTACTCGGCATATGGCATGTGCTCAATAAATGGCGTCTATCAGGAGCAGCAAGAGGAGCACTTTCTCCACCACACATAAAATATGAGATGTTTAAAATAATGTTTCTCCTTTTGCATAGAAATGCCAAAAGTTACTCCCAGAAAGAGAGCAGTATGGTTCCACAAAACACTGCCTGCGTTTGTTACTCCATAAATAAGACTTGTTGTCAAGAAACTTGAGCTCAGTGGATTGCCATAAAACACATAAGCTTGGCTATGAGCAACAGGTTTTTGTGGCACTTTCCTGGATGTCAGCAGAATCTTACAAATCAGGCAGCAAAGTGCAAAACATATGCCCTCAGCAACTTGCCAAAAGCCAATAAAAGGAATCAATAGCAAATCCAAAATCAAGCAAGGCAGTCGCAGTTTGGGGCTGCAAACCCCCATAAATTCACATGGAAATGCACTTTATTTTAGCAAGAACCTGACTAAACAAAACCATTTCAAATGATAAAAAGAACCTTCATATAGCTACATATCATACAGTCAGGAACATCAAAATGACAAATCTCTTCAGGATTTTTTAAATCCAGTCATTCGAAGCAGTATCTGTTGACAAGTCCACTTGTTTTGCAGTTAGAAAATGTTAACTCAACAGAGTAGAACTGGCCTTTTGGTAAGACAGTGGCACACTGGGAGATTATCAAGACATGTGGCATTTTATATCCAGGTGCAAAATACTTCCTTTGTTTTCAGGTTAAGAAGTTTGTGGCATGGTAATGACAAGTTTAAAACACACAGAAAGAGAATAAAAGTCTCCATTTATAAAACACAAGTTATACAGTCTTTTTTCAAATTAATGTGATTCATTGTCCAACATAACTAAATGGGAAGGATGTGTGGCTTTGTATGTTTTATTTAAAAAAAAAAAACAAAAACAAACAAACAAGAAACAAACAACTATGAGACTTTCAATCTGGTAGAAAGATTTAGATTCCAAGCCCTGGAGACTAAAACACTTCCCAGCACCAGCACCAAATGCTGTTGCTGCTGCAGCCATGGTAAGGAGCTTGCATTTTTCTGTTGGAACTCAGATTTCAATTCAAAGACCATTGTGTTTCAGCTTATTTCTTCAGTAAAACGGGTCAGCCAGCTCAAAAGACTAAGCTTGTTGATCCTGTACATCAACACTCTGAAACCCGCTGCCACAGGGGTCTGGTCCCAGCACCGTAAACTGATCTCTTCCTCTGCAGCACAGAGCTGCACACCATGTAATCCTCTCAGGTACCTGCCTGCCATCTGGCCCGAAGGCCCGCTCCCTCCTTGCAAGCAGTATTGTAGTAACTAAATGACTTTTCAGCAACAACACACTCTCCGCTCTAAAATGTATTTTCTTCACTTGCAACATTCCTAACACTGATGGGGAAGTTTGGCTTAATGAGCCCCAAAGGGCAGCCTCTACATAGCTTACTGCATTCTAATGAGATAATTAAACCAGATAGCATAAAACTTTATTTATTTTTGCAGATATAAAACAAAGACTGATATTATATTATGTGCAACTAACATTCCATAAGCAAAGCATTTTCAAACACTTTACAAAATTAATAATTTAAAATGGAGGCCGCAACTTAGAAATTAGTACTTGCTTTGGTCCAGGTTCTGGAGTTGTCATATGATATTTTATAAGAATTTACAGAAAATGCAAAAATCTTCATTCATGCATGCATTTAGGGAATAGATATTTATTTCACACCCACTTTTTATGTCAGCCACTCCTCTGGGCATCCAATTGTGGTAAGGTTCTAAGATCAATTTCAAGTTGTGATTTAAATATTTAAGATAAACAAATGGTAAAAAATATATATAGATATATATATATATGATTTAGACTAAAATATATAGATAGATAGATAGATATATATATATGATTTAGACTAAAATATATATATATATGATTTAGACTAAAAAATATAGACGGACAGTTTCTATTTTTTGTCTATTTTCCCTGTCCTCACCATTCCATCATGGGTAACCAGCCAGAAATGTGCACTTTTTTGTGCGCTTTTTGTTTTATGACTCTTTCAACTGTGGAAAGATTCTCAAATTACAATTAGTTTTCAGGAAGTAGTTTTGACTTGCAAATCAAAAGCAGAGGCCTATCAATATGGCTGCTTCTTCAGTGCTGAAGTGCTTTCCGTAAGAAAAAAATTGTTTAAACTTAAGGTAAAAAGCATTGGAATTTAGTGCATTGCTATTCCAGAAAACTTTTCATAAAATATGGGACAATTTTCATTGTCAAAAAGTTTTCTTATTGAGACAAAGATTTACAGAAAACATTTTTAATGGGGGAAAAACTGGTTAATTATTTATTTCTTTTTTTTCCATGTAAGCTAAAAAATAGATAACTTTCTCATACAGAGTTTCTTCATTTATTTTGTACAAATGTTTAAAAGATTGCTTAAACTACAGTATAGGTTTTCAATTTTCCATCATTTTCTGTCTTAGTTGCCAAAGCCTTGTCATTTGTTCTCTTTGGGAAGAGGACTGAAAATGTGTTAGATGAGAAAATAAGTAAGGGTTAAATATTGCCTCTTCCTCTTCTCTTCTTTCCTCATTCCTAATTGATTTCTTCGGGGAATCAGTGGATCCTATTGATAGTCCCAGGACAGGCTTCTGGCAAGTCAGTGTTAACCAACAGTATCACAAAGCAACTCTGGACTGCTCTACACAACAGCAAGCACCAGATGGAAAAGTGAAACACTTAAACATCTGGAAATTCTCAGATAATTGTTTCACCTGAACAAATTATCTGAATTATTAGAAACGAAGTTTTTGCTTTCCACTTGGATGTGTGTTTTCATAATAGTTGTTGGGCTAGAAAGAATGTCTTAGTGAACCTACAATGACCTCCTCAGGTTTCTCCAAGAGGAAGACATAAATTAACCAAGGTTGATTGGGACAATAGTATTATAACATTAACTATCTTTATATCTTTCATCACAGCAGGTAGAGATGCAAGAAAGATAATTGGCATGCAAGGACAGGTGTGATTAATGCCCTATCTTGCACCATTCTACTATGTTTCTCTGCCTTAAACATTATTAGCAATTTTAGCCACACACACACACACACACACACGCATCTCAGAGATGTGTTTAAGTCAAATGTCAATAAGAGAAGATTAAGTTATTACATTTAGTGACAATTTCCACTATAGAATTTACCAAAGTACCTTTTGAACTACAATGTCAGCTTAAGTGGGGCAAATTTCACTTTGGAAAATATTAACAGTAACCATAGTTTTGGCTGGAGTTTATTGATATCAAGACACTCTACCGATGAGGACTATACATAGCAGAAAGCTCTCCAAGGAAAACCCTGTAGCCAATTTTGGGGATTGGAGGGCCCAAAGGTGAGCCTGAGGCAGGCAAGTGCTGAAATCTGAGCCCTGAGTCACAGATCCACATACTGATCTGAGTCAATGTTAAGTGATCTAGGAAGCCAGGTACCGTCTCAGGGAATGGGGCTGGGAGCAACTAGATAGACTAGGGAAACCAGAGAGCACATTACAGCTAGAATCTGGGCCAGAAGGAAAATGCAGTCAGGAGAAACCCAGTCAAAGGCAAATGAAGCAGATGACTATGAATATTGAATAAGGAGACTGCAATAGGATCCAACTGTTACATGGCACATGGCAGCAGGCCGTGCATTCACACCAGACACCGAAGACTGGGTTTCACACTATATTCACTGATAAGAACAACAGCCCCTGGCTCCTGCCAGTCCCACTCCTCAATGGTTCAAAGAGCAGGCAGGCTAGAGGCAGATGTTCAGAGCAGCTCCACAGCCCCTCATATAAAACCTTTGGGCTAAATGTGTTTTGGAGTTCAGATGTTTCAGATATTAAAAGGCATACAACAATTTGTATGGATCTCCGAAGGAATGATGCTCAGTGAAAAATGCCAATCACAAAAGATTCCGTAATGTATGATTCCATTTATCCAGTATTGTTGAAATACCAAATGATAGAGAACAGATTAATAGCTGTCAGGCATCAAGGAGAGAGGCAGTGAAGGTGCTGACTGTGACTACAACAGGGTAACACAAGGGATCCTTGTGATGAAAACTGTTCTGCATCTTGGTGGTAGTGGTCACACAAGTTTACATGTGACAAAATTGCACAGAATTTTAATACACACACACACACACACAAAGTTTGTATGTAAAACATACAAATAAGGTCCATGAATTTTACCAATGTCAACTTCCTGGTTGTGATATTGTACTATAGTTTGCAAATGTTACCAATGGAGGAAATTAGGTGAAGAGTATACTATATCTCTGGGTCATTTCTTACAACCACATGTGAATCTAATTCTCTCAAAATACAGTTTAAGGGAAAAATTTTAATAGGCAATAACATTTTAAAAGTGCATATCTGGCATATTATGTAACACTCCAAGCAGTGTCAAACACATTAATATTTCTTCAGCAAAGTGTGTGACTATTCACACACAAGTGAAATGTAGATGATAAAAAGCCACCTGTCAGCTTGGATAGGGTGTTGTGACCACATGAGTTCAGGTGTAGTCAGGTTTTGCTGCCCAATTAGCCATAAAAACACTTTTTACTTTTTCAGAGATTTTTGGATTTTGGAAGTACAGATAAAGATTTATAAATCCATGTACAGCTCTTGCCATAGAGGATTGATAACACTGACTAATTTGTTTGATATCTTCTGTTTCTTACTTCATGTTCTGTAGAGAAAAAGTGGGTGGGGATTGCAATTTTTTAATATATTTTCATCACAGAAGGAGGTGAGAAAGAGCTGTTCTTAAGCACCCTTTTGAGAAGTCAAACAGCAATTTCCAGGACAGATCTGGCAGAGGAAGGCTATGGAAAGACAGGATCAGCATGGAACAATAGGACACTTCTTTAGCTTCTCCTAGAGTTTCTCCATACCGCCACTTTGTTGTTTGATTGGAAACAAATTTGCAAAATGTTTTGAAGTTCCTAAATTTTAAAATAGGTAAAACATATATGTAAGCAATATGCATTCATTGATAATTAGCTGACACTTTCGATCAGTTTGTATTATGCACTTTTCTGTTCCTTTTCACTGCAGTGGAGAGATTTGACCCTATCTGAAATATTTGACCATAATTAAATACTTCATGGGTGTAACAGCTAGTCAGCATTAAATAAGGTTAGGAGTTCAAAATGATCAATAGATCTCATCAAATTAAATTAGAATTTAAACAATATGAAAAGAACCTAATTTTATTCACATTACCTGAGTCTCAAGTATTAATCGACTCTGCACTGTTCTACACACTGCAGTTAGAATTATCCTATGAAATATAAAGATGACAATATTCCTCTCTTTTGTTCTCCTTAGTACATACAGAACAGTGTTTGAGCTCTCTAGGGTTAAAGAAGATGCCCACAATAAGCTGGCTGCAGTTGAGCACAGCTGAGAGTCACATGTCTCTCCATTCTGCCCATTCCAGACTATGCCCCTGATGCATCACTGACATCCAGTTTTCTAAGCAGGCCATGCTTTTTCATCTCCATGCTTTTGCATATGTTCCTCCCTTAGTGTGGAACACTATTTTCCCCATTGTTTACCTGGACAACTGCTTTGATTCTGAAAGGTGCCATTTTTTTCCTGGATACCTCTAGGATCTCTCCTCTCCTGTATCCAACAGGATACAGGGCTAAGAACCTATGAGCACCTATCAAGAAACTTATCATGCTACATTATATTGTACACCCCTTTAATTTGGGCAACTGAATGCTTCTACTTCCTCAAAGCTTAGCATAATGCCTAACATAAAGTAGCTATTCCAATAAATAAACAAAAAATAGTTTCTGTTTGATAAATGGAAGAACAAATAAGTGAATGTAAACATCAACAAAACATATCAACTAAAAAATCGTATACTTTGTTAGCTGTAAGACTGGCAAGTTAGTTAATCTTTCTGTAACTCAATTTGCTCAACTCTAACATAAGAATAATGTAGTTCTTGCCCCATCAGTTAGATTAAATCAGCTAGCACATAGAAAACAATTGTGTCAGCTAAATATTTAGGAATCACTTAGCAAACATTAAAGTTATGAAGTGCAGGCATGCATTGTGGAGAACTTTAAATATATTTTCTATTCTGTAAGCCAGGGAGAGCCACTGAAAGATTTTAAGCAGCAAACTAATACATGCAGTTCTGTTTTTAAAAGAGCATTCTGGTGGCAGAGATAGGGTAGGTGAGAAGTAGAGATCTTGGTGAGAAGTAGAGGCAGAGACCATAGTCAGGAAGCTCTTGTAAAAATCCAGACAGTAAGTAAGCAAGCCTTGAACAGAACAAGATAACCAATTAGACAGTGAGACTGATCAAAAAGGAGAAGCTAAAAATGAGTTTGTAGCCCAGTAACTAGAAAGACAATAATAAAATGGGGAGAAGATAAATGGTAGAATTTATTTTAAGACATTTTAGGACAGACAGTCTTGGGGCCTCCAGGGAAATTCACATGAAGATATATCATGAAAGGATTCCATAAATCTTTTGGGATCAATATGGAATATTATATAAATTAATAAATAGAAAGCAAGGCCCAAAGGCAATTATAAATGAAGATTTGGAACTTCATGAAGATAGAAAAATTAACACTAGAGTTCAATCTGGAAATCCTGTTAGATATGATCCTTGATCCCTTGAAAATCAGGAGGACTAAGGGTGAGCAGAAAAAAGAAGGAAAAAATCAGCGAAGTATAAATCCATGATGAAAAACTCTCCAGTGGTCTTTCCTCTTTCCACCTAATGGTGTGGATTTAGGGTGTTTGCCTGGTACCATCTGGTCAGATTCCACACAGATCTCTTACTTCTTTCCCTTAGAAATTGATGTGCACCTCTTTGTTAGTTAATAATGATTTGCACTTGCGAAAATGTGAATCATGAGGGGCAACGGTAGCATGAGACTCTCAGAGGCAAAACAAGGAAGAGCCAAGGGCAGTCCCCAACACTGACACTGTGAAGCCCAGGAAGGGAAACACAGAAGCTCTTTGACGCTCTCTTTAGATAGTGGTTCAAATTCCATTAGAGCCACATTCTTGTCAGATTCCAGGATCTTGTTGAAAGAAAAAAGGAAGGAAAGAAGGAGGGAAAGAGGACAGAAAAAGAATGATAGAAGAAAGAAAGGAAAAGAATGAAAGGAAGAAAGTTTGTAAATGACACCTAAAGGAAAGAGGAGAGCAATTATCAGGAAATAGAAATGATACTTTATAAAGAAGATACTTCTTTAGTTCTCCTTATAATTTACGAAGAGTCAGAAGAAGAGAAGTGGAGAGACAAAGGCAGATGGAGGCAAAGTTTTCATAGGCCAAGCTAAATGCAAGTAGAAAAGTTTAATATATAAAAAGAATTAGATAATTGTGCCTCCCGCTCCAATTAAGTCTAAAAAAGAGTCCCAATTTGTCTTATATCTTTTGTACCACAAAAAAAGTAAGTCTTCAGTTCTCTGTTCATCTTGGTGAATGAAAAGGAACATGTCTTCTCCCATTTGTGAATTATCTCAGGCCTTGTTTTTGCTTGTTCTTGGGCATGTTGTAGTCCAGTGATATTTTGATTCAATGGTATTAGGTAGAAAGAGGTAAACATTACTACACATTTATAAGTGATGAGAGAAAGGAAGAAGTTAAAACAAAATACTGATAAGAGTTAGGATTTTGCTTTGAAATTCAATGCTCCATAATACCTGTGGTGTTTTTTTTCTTAAATTCCCTCAAATTTCTTGACATTCTTCTCACAGAAATGTGGAGACTGTATCCACTCCCCTTCAATCTGGGCAGGCTTGGAACTTCTTCAACCTCTAGTGTATGGTGGAAAAAGGAATTTGTGACATCTGAGGTTATGTTATAAAAGTCTGTGCAGAGTCTCCATGCAGTTCTCCTGGTGTGTTTGCTCTCTGAACACTCTTGAGATGTACCTCTCAAAACCCAGCTATCCATCTGGGAGAAGCCCAAGCCACAGGGAGAAGCCAAGTGTAGACACTGCAGTAGCAAGGCCCAGCTGAATGCATTCTCCAAGTTATCTCAGCCCAGGAACCAGACATGTACACAAATAAACCCCTGCAATTCCAGCCCCACTCATTTAATCTTCCCAACTGAGCTCCAGATATGGTGGAGAAGATACAAGTCATTCCAATCATGCGCAGTTCTAATGCTGGAGGTACAAAATCCATAAAGATGTTAAAATGGCTGTTGTTTCATGCCACTAAGTCTGGGTGGTTTTATGCAGCAATAGACAATAGATAAGCTCTTACCAATGAGAAAAATAAATAGCTATATCAAGCTGAAAATTTTTTTAGGATTTGAACAATTTGAAGACTTGGGGAAGAGTTTCTTATTTTGACATGAAATGGGTCCTAGACAATGTCATTGACTATATTTTAATATCATTGCAACAGTACAAAATACAATCTCCTTAAATAAGTGTTGTTGTTGTTGTTGTTGTTTTAAATTCCTCTCATTGAAAAAGAATTCAAAAGTATTATTAGAAAGCATGAGCTTTGGGCTAGAGAAAATAATTTTTACACACTCTCTGTCTTAAGTAAATATTCTCAGATGGCTCAGATGGTGAGAATTGAGGTGTGGGTGGAGATAATATTGAAGCACAAAGGGTAGGTAGCTCACACTCTACATTATTAGCAGAGCTAATATTCTTTACCAGAATAAATAAAAGCATGCACATGTTAACGAGCTCGATTGTGGTAATCATTTCACAATGTATACCTGTACATATATCAAAACATCGCATTGTATACCTTGAATACACATAATTTTTTATTGTCAATTTTACCTCAATAAAGCTGAATGAATAAATAAATGGATAATACCTACTTATAATGAATAGCTTCTATTTTGATCCATTTTGAAAAAAATACTCACAATAAAGATGACTGCCCATTATTCTAAAACAAAAATTTTTAAATTTTTTTCCAACCCCAACATTTCTGAATAACAAGTGATAATATGTAAAAAAAAAATTAACAATTATTAGATGTTTTATTAAGTTTCTAGAGACTATTTCAGGATAATCCCAGAGTTAGCCAAAACACCAAAACTTCTTATATGTGTTGCAGTATAAAATGAAATCGGAACACCTGAAGTCAAGCCATAGTTTATCCAGTTGCTAGGTGTGAGTCAGCAGCACTGCACTTTTCTGAGGTTGATTTTCCTCATTCAGCAAGTGGAGATGATGGTCCCTACAATCCCATCACTGAGTTATTGTCAGGCCTCAATGAGTTTGTGTGAAAAACGTTCTCACACTAATGCCAATTCAAACCACAATGAGATACCATCTCACACTATTCAGAATGGCTATTAATAAAATTCAAAAATAATAGATGCTGACAAGGCTGCAGAGAAAAGGGAATATTTATACAGCATTAGTGGAAATGTAAATGAGTTCTGCCACTGTAGAAAGAAGTTTAGAGATTTCTCAAAGAACTTTGAACTATCATTCAACACAGCAGTCCCATTACTGGGTATAAAACCAAACAAAAATAAATTGTTCTACCAAAAAGACACACGCACTTGTATGTTTATCACCACACTATCCACAATAGCAATGACAAGGAGTCAGCCAGGATGCCTATCAATGGCTGACTGGATAAAGATAATGTGATACATATACACCATGGGATACTCTGCAGCCTATGCTATGATGCGAAGAGAACACCATAGCACCACGTGGTAAACTGGAGTTACCAAACACATAATACAAACAAACAAAGAAAATGCAGGAGTGAAGAATTTTTATCCATAAATCCTGACAACAGTATGAATGATAGGTTGATAAGGGCAAAATAGGACACTAGAGAGATGATTTTGAATAATACAAAATGTAGAGGATAGAATTGATTTATGATGCATTTAAAATGTGGAAGTTGATGGAGGGAAGGATCTAGAATGACTCCTTGTTTCTGGTCTGGATAAGTGAATGGATGGTATTGCTATTTACTGTGATCATAAACACAAGAGGAAGACCAGATCATAAAAGAAATATTATTAATCAAGCTAGACTTAGTTAAGTGTTCATGAGACACCCAAATGTATATACGCAGAAGAAAATCAGCATGAATCTGTATCTCAGAGGAAATTTCACAAATATATCAATTTAGAAGTCATCAGTATAGAGACAATAGTTAATATCATAAAGGTGAATAGATCACATAGGAAGAGTATTTATAGTGATTTATCATAAACTATAAAATAATGTTGAGTATTCGCAGCTACAAGAAGAGTCCAAGGTAGGAGAATGAAGAAAAAATGTCAAGGAACCATATGATTAGAACCTTTTCAAAAAGGAGGGTCATAGGGGCATATGAAGAAAGCCATAAAGATGGAAAAGTGAACATTAGATTTAGCCATTGGAAAGCTTTGGCAAAGCAGGGTAAGTTGAATGGTGGGAGGGGCGCCAAAGTGCTGTGGGAAAGGAAAATACAGGTAATAAATGACTGCAGGATGTTCTTTCAAGAAGTTTGGCTAAGAAAATCAGTCAAAAGAAAGAATGGAAACAACATAATGAATAGAGTAAAGAAGCTGTCATTTTTATAATGCAAGAGACTTAAATATGTTCATAGGCTATGGAAAAAAGTAGAGAAGAGACAGTACTATTAGGAAAAGTAGACCTCTGGTGAATTGCAAGGTATTTGTAACCGGACACATTATTTCAAATTCTACCTCACTAGCTGTCCATCTTGAACAAATTAACAATATTCACTAAGTCTCAGTTTTTTCATATGATTATTACGAGACTTAGAGAAGATAAATGTATACCTAAAAAGCATAGCATAATGGTTATTAGAAAGTGCAGCACTCATTTAATGATCTCTGTTTTTACTATTACGTATAAACATTAAGTGACAAAGTAACCAAATATGGTTTTTGTTAATGGTAATGATGAAGAACATCAAATCAAACAAACAGAAAATTATATATATTAGAAAAGTTAAACAATTTATCCTGTGTCACACAATCTAAAAAAGGGAAATTAGATTAATAACAATTCAGCAAATACTACAAATAACCAGCTGACAGCAAGATCAGATCGCAGTATCAACATTGCTTTGAGAAGCAAATAACTGTATCACTAGAACCAACGTCTGAGACATAGTAATTGCTATTAACAGTTTTGTTGTTATAAGCATTGATAGAGGTATGAGAGGGAGTGTTTCAGAGTAAAGTAAACTCTGGTGCCATGTTTAAGTCAATGTGGTCACACCTACTCCCACACCTTCAAATATTACCTTCATGTAGATAAATCCTAAATCTATGTAAGAGCTCCACCACCTGTGAGTTAATGTTTCCATATCATAACTTTCTGATACCTCACTTGTATCATAAACCCAAATAATCTAAAATCGAATCACATTTTTAAATCTCATTTCTTTCCCCATAAACACACATATCTATTCAGTTAATGAAAGGGATCATGGAGAACTATTAGTAGTTGGAGAAAGAAAGAAAAATGTGAGAAATAGAAAAGGGGAAAAACATGAGAAAAGGAAAAAAAGAAAGACAAGTAATGAAGGTAAGATGAAGAGAGATTTTGAATTCCTTGACAATACCTGAAACCTTTGAATCAAATCAATGTTTCAACCTGGTAACATTTTCTACTCTTCGCTGTTTTTTTTTTTTTTTTTTTGTAACTGGGAATAAACAAGCTTTGTCGATTGACTGATTCCCCCATTTATTCATCCATTCAGCAACTATTTATTAACCAACAATTGTGAGAACAGTCCTTGTAGACATCATCAGAAGACAGGAAAACTATGAGCCACAATCCCTATCCTCAAGTTGCTATTAGGTTCTCTAAGAAAAAGAGATGTTATACAAAAATATTATCAAACAAAGTTCAAACTACAGGATGACATTCCCAGACTTCCTGATGGTGCAGAGGTAGGTAGAGATACTATTCAGTGACTCACATTTGGAATTTCCCCTTGGAGGCCTCTAAACAGATTGGCACCCAATAAATGTTTATTGAATACAGCAATGAGTTAAATAAAGTAGCTCAGTCCTCCCACAAACCCTACTTTGTTCATTTCTTTTTATTCACCATACAGATTACATGTATATTTCTACCTTCTGAGACCATTTTTTTAGTTGTGCAAAATAAATTATGTCCATTAACAAACTTAAAATAATATCTTCATTTTACCCCTCCTTGCCTCACTCTAACACCAATGGAAGCTGCTTGAAGTTTGAAGTTATCACAGTGGCTTACAGCTTCATTCTTTGATGCATCTAATCAGAGGCATTTTTCACTTCACCTGAGATGGCATATATATATATATACACATACATATATATATGTATGTGAATATATGTGTGTGTGTATATGTGTGTGGGTGGGTGTGGGTGTGGGTATATATATATATATATATAGAGAGAGAGAGAGAGAGAGAGAGACTAGGCCACAATTTTCCTTTAAAAAATGCTTTTAAAAACTACAGTTAAGTGTAAAGTGAGGTTACATCTTAAAGAAAATAGCTCATTCAACTTTTAAAGAATTTGACTACTAACAATTCAAGTAAAAAGTGTCTTTTGTGTTAGGTACAAAGTTGGATAATATATTAGATTACTTAAGAGTGAAGGCTTGGGAATTAGACTGCCTGCCTTCAAATCCCAGCTCTACCTCTTTTTTTTTGCTCTGTGAACGTGGTAATCCTTAACTTTCATTGCTTTGGTTTTATCATCTTTAAAATAAGAATACAAACATTTATATTATAGGATTGTCCTTTTCAAAATGCCTAACACATAAAAAGTGCTCAATAAATATTAGTTATATGGACTAGTTCCTCTCCCACAAAGCTCATAATCTTCTAGAGAGAAAGCTACGCGATGCATAGTTACAATGCAGTGCTACGAGTGAATGTACGAAATACTCTGCAGAACACAAGAGGGAGGGAGTAATTCTATCAGGGGAATTCAAAGGATGTTTTGGAGAGGAGGTGGCCTTTGATTCTTCTACTCAGGCTGTGTCAACATGCATAAATCCATACAAACAATGTTATTAACTAATGTTTAATTATAAATGGTTGTGTAATTCAATCAAAATGATTAAAACTTCTGGTTTAAGAACTGAATACTCTCGTGAAAGTATAAGATCCTCCTCTTTTCCTTTCCTATCTCCTGCATTACTCTGCCCTTTAATAGTTCTTATTCCTTCCTGCCCTCCTGCACTAGCCCATTTTCGCACTGCTATAAAGACATAGTTGAGACTGGGTAACTTATTAAAAAAAGAGATTTAATTGCTTCACAGTTCCACAGCCTATACAGGAATTATCCTGAGGCTGGCAAGGTCTCAGGATAACTGACGGATGGTGAAGGGGAAGCAGGCACATCTTAAGTGGCTAGAGCAGAAGGAAGAGAGCAAAGGGGGCGGTCTTACACACTTCTAAACAAGGAGATCTTGCTGTAACTCACATGCTATCATGAGAACAGCATCAAAGGGGAAATCCGCCCCCATGATCCAATCACCTCCCACCAGATCCCACCTCCAACCTTGGGGATTACAACTTGACATGAGATTTGGATGGGAACACAGACCCAAACCATATCACCTCCCTTTCCTCCTCTCCATTCTTCTTGTCTCTTCTTCTCCCTCCCTACCCTCTTTCCTCCACCACAAGACCTTTTTCAACTTACATTTCTAAACATGACTCTAGAATTTTAAGAAGCTTCCTAGAGTGACAATCATGACAAGGCACCACAGTAAATAGCTGTATTTGTTTATCTGGCTTCCATGTTTCACCTCTGGGAGATGTGAGAGGAGATAAAATGGGAGTAAGGTGAAATATCTTCAGTGGGTTAAGTTTTATGGAACTCTCTCCTACCGTTGAGCCAATCGAATCTGGGTTTTTCCATCATCTGAAACTTACAGCATGTCATAGGCTGAAAACATGATACCCGAAAATACATTCATGTCCTAATCCCTGTTACCTGATATAGGAAAACAGAAGCCTCACAGATTAAGTTATGGATCTTGAGATGGGAAGATTGTTCTGGATTATCTAGGTGGGTCCTAAGTGCAATCACATGTGTCTTTACTGAATGAGAGACGGGGAAAATTTAACACACACAGAGGAGGCAGCAATGTGATCACAGAGGCAGAGATCTGAAAGGCTCAGTCACAAGCTAAGGAATGCGGCAACCACCAGAAGTCATCTAGAGCCTCTCGAGGTAGCCCAGCCTTGCCAATACCTTGATTTCAGCCTGGTAAAACCAGTTTTGGACTTCTGGCATCCAGAATTATAACAGAATAAATACCTGTTGTTTTAAGCCACCAGGTTTTTTGGCAATCTGTTTTAGCAGCCATCGGGAGCCAATACATAGGGCTTATCAGTGACCCTTGTCTTGTCCTATAATGTTTTTTTTTTTTTTTTCTATAATGTTTTTAAGCCTCCAGGCTCTCACCTTTAGAGGCAAGATTAAGTATTTATGAGTATTCAATACTCATAAAATGGGTCTCAAACATTTTTGCTTAATCTTAGCCCTGAATCGTTTGCCCTTACGTATTTTAGATTGCATCTTCAGATACTCCCAATTTCTAACCTCATTATTCTTTTTCCTACTTATATCACCCCACCTGTACAACTGTATATTTCCCGTTAACTTTGACTTGGATTTCTTCATGATTATCCTGGGGTGTTCTAGTTGGCCCAGTTTCTCCATACATAGCCTATCTGTGAGTTCACTCCAACCTTTGAGCAGGACCAGGCTTCTTTTGGGTAATCTCGACTGCTCTTATCTCAACTGGTTCTTCTGCTGTTGTTTAAAACCAAAACATGAGGTCAGGTACGGTGGCTGATGTCTGTAATCCCAGCACTCTGGGAGGCTGAGATAGGTGGACTGCTTGAGCCCAGGAGTTCAAGACCAGCCTGGGCAACATGGTGAAACCCCATCTCTACTAAAAAATACAAAAAATTACCCGGGTTTGGTGGCACACTCCTGTAGTGCCAGCTACTCAGGAGGTTGAGGTGGGAGGATGACTTGAGCCTGGGAGGCCAAGGTTGCAGTAAACTGATATTGCACCACTACACTCTAGCCTGGGCAAGACAGTGAGACCCTCTCTCAAAAAAAAAAGAGAGAGAGAGAGAGAGAGAGGGAAAACCAAAACATGATATCAGTATCTTTATGCCTTTCTTTTGGAGAATATTCAATTCTCCTGAACATTTTCTCTACCTATGTATCTCTAAATAAAATCCTGGTCCCTGTGTTTCCAGATCTATGAGGCCTATTGAGCCTTGAAGGTTAATATGTATCATATTTCTCTAATCTTGCAATGTGAGCAAAACTGAGTAATAAATTGAAGTCTGCATTTAATTTGGTAAAGCACTTTATGGTGAGCTATTCAGAATGACAATTGGTATGCTCAGCTGTAAGAACTGTAAGGAATTATCTGGTGCTTTAAGGATTAGGTGGGTACACAGTAGATGCTTCATAACTTATTGCATGGATCAATGAATAAGTTTAACAAGTAATTTACCTTACTGGATTAAGTATTTTTTAAAATTCTTAAACATAGAATTTAAGCATTTGAGTATTTAAATTATTTAATTTAAATTTAATTAAGTATTTGGGTATTTAATTAAGTAATTTAAATATTTAAGGATTAAGTATTTTTTAAATACTTAAACACAGAAGTCATTTTGTGTTTTTATTCTAATTTACTTAGAAAAAAGACCTGTGTAATTTTTGCAAAGAAGAATGACCATTTGGGTTTTTTAATGAGATGATGAATAACAAGAACAGGAGACCATTTATCTTCCACTAAATTTTTAAAAAGAAATTTCTCTATTTTGAAACAGAAAAATTGCTTTGTGCAAGAAAAGCTGAGACTGCTTTTGAAGGTTTAAATCATCTAATTCCATTCTTGTCCTTGATTCTGCCCACAACACAAATGCACAGTGCAGCAAATAGGTGTCATCTGCTTTTTAATGATCTGAGTCAGAATAATGGAAACACTTAAGAAATGACAACATGGTATGGTCTTTATTCAGTTAATTAAAAGTAGCTATTTTGCTGGTTTGAAATTTTACAGAACAAACAACCAGCTAATCTTTTATTAGCAAACAGTGAGTCTGGAGTTATAGAAACATGTGAATGAATTCACATTCAATGGAGTGAATTATCTGAGGCAAGATGGTTATTCAGAAAACAGTAATAAACTTCAGGCTTGGGATTTAGACTTAACTATTTAACTGATTTTTAATTGGAATTTAATCATTCTATGGAGATAAGAAAAAACCCAAGAAGAAAAGCAAAAATAAATGTTCTAAATATTAAAATTATTTCAGAAAATAAAGATGGGAAATTGAAAAAGCACAGAGAAAATTCCTTGCTTAGTGGAAAGTTATTCCATATTTCACTGTAAATCAAGACTGAAATGCAATAAATGCTACCTAGTTACTCATAAGGCCATATTTTTTCCAGTGCATTTAAACAGTAAGATCCTCTTACTTTCCAAGCTTAAAAAAATCATTTCTTTTTCTATAAAACAAACTAATTACTAATAATCCAGAGTTCACTCCATCTTGTATACAAGTCCTTACATGTTTACAGCATTAGAATTCAGAAGCTGTACTGCCAAAATTGTAGGTTTACAACTTCCAAAAGTGAGGAATCCCATGTTTTCCATGGTCCCAAGTTCTAAGAAGAATTAGTCACTTCATCTTTCATCCCCCTTGACTTACAAGAAAAAGTTCTGATCTTTTCTAAAGTAAGTTTTCTAAAGTGAATGGAAGAGGTGGCAAAATGGGAAGTCAGGCAATGAGCATGTTATCAAAGGTGCTCCTGGGAGGCTAGCAAGATGGCTGAATAGGAACACCTCTGGTCTGCAGGTCCCAGGGAGATCAACACAGAAGGCAGGTGATTTCTGCATTTCTAACTGAGGTACTCAACTCATCTCATTGGGACTGCTTAGACAGAGGGTGAAGCCCATGGAGGGCCAGCTAAAGCAGGGTGGGGCATTGCCTCACCCAGGAAGCACAAGGGGTTGGGAAACTCCCTCCCCTAGCCAAGGGAAGCTGTGAGAGACGGTGTCATGAGGAACAGTGCACTCCAGTCAAGATACTATACTTTTCCCATGGTCTTCGCAACCCACAGACCAGGAGAGTTCCTTAGGTGCCATCAGGGCCCTGGGTTTCAAGCACAAAACTGGACGGCTGTTTGGGCAGACATTGAGCTAGCTGCAGGAGTTTTTTTCATACCCCAGTGGTGCCTGGAACACCAGCAAGACAGAACTGTTCACTCTCCTGAAAAGAAGGCTGAAACCAGGGAGCCAAGTAGTCTAGTTCAGCAGATCCCACCCCCATGGAGCCCAGCAAGCTAAGATCTACTAGCTTGAAATTCTCACTGCCAGTACACAGTCTGAAGGCAACCTGGGACACTTGAGCTTGGTGGGGGGAGGGGATTCTGCCATTACTGAGGCTTGAGTAGGTGGGTATTCCCCTCACAGTGTGAGCAAAACTGCAGGAAAGTTACAACTGGGCAGAACCCTCCACAACTCAGCAAAGCCACTTTAGCCAGAGTGCCTCTCTAGATTCCTGCTCTCTGGGCAGGGCATCTCTGAACAAAAGGCAGCAGCCCCAGTCAGGGGCTTATAGGTAAAACTCCCATCTCCCTGGGATAGAGCACCTGGGGGAAAGGGTGGCTGTGGGCACAGCAGACTTAAACGTCCCTGCCTGCCAGCTCTGAAGAGAGCAACAGATCTCCTAGGATAGCACTTGAGCTCTGCTAAGTGTCAGACTGCCTCCTCAAGTGGGTCCCTGACCCTCATGTTTCCTGACTGGGAGACACCTCCCAGCAGGGACTGACAAACACCTCAAACAGGAGAGCTCCAATTGGCATCTGGCGAGTGCTCCTCTAGGATGAAGCTTCCAGAGGAAGGAACAGGCAGCAATCTTTACTGTTCTGCAGCCTCTGCTGGTGATACCAAGGCAAACAGGATCTGTAGTGGACCTCCAGCAAACTCCAGCGGACCTGAAGCAGAGGGGCCTGATTGTTAGAAGGAAAACTAGCAAACAGAAAGGAATAGCATCAACATCAAGAAAAAGGACGTCAACTCAGAAACCCCATCCAAAGGCCACCAACATCAAAGACCAAAGGTAGAGAAATCCATGAAGATTGGGAGAACCCAGTGCAAAAAGGCAGAAAATTCCAGAAACTGGAGCATCTCTCCTCTTCCAAAGGATCACAACTCCTCACCAGCAAGGGAACAAAACTGGATGGAGAATGATTTTGATGAATTGACAGAAGTAGGTTTCAGAAGGTGGGTAGTAACAAACTCCTCCTAGCTAAAAGAGCATGTTCCAACTCAATGCAAGGAAGTTAAGAACCTTGAAAAAAGGTTAGAGGAATTGCTAACTAGAACAATTAGTTTAGAGACGAACATAAATGACCTGATGGGGCTGAAAAACAAAGTATGAGAACTTCGTGAAGCATACACAAGTATCAACACCCAAACTGATTGAGTGGAAAAAAGGATATCAGAGATTGAAATCAACTTAATGAAATAAAGTGTGAAGGCAAGATTAGAGAAAAAAAATGAAAAGGAATGAACAAAGCCTCCAAGACATATGGAACTATGTGAAAAGACCAAACCTACGTTTGATTGGTGTACCTGAAAGGACAGAGAGAATGGAACCAAGTTGGAAAACACTTCAGGATATTATGCAGAAGAACTTCCCCAACCTAGCAAGATAGGCCAACATTCAAATTCAGGAAATACAGAGAAAACAACAAAGATACTCCTCAAGAAGAGCAACCCCAATACATATAACCATCAGATTCGCCAAGACAGAAAGGCTCAAAATAAAGGGACTGAGGAATATTTACCAAGCAAATGGAAAGAAAGAAAAAAAAAAAGCAGGGGCTGCAATCCTACTCTTTGATAAAATAGACTTTAAACCAATAAAGATCAAAAGAGAAAAAGGAGGGCATTACATAACGGTAAAGGGATCAATGCAAAAAGAAGAGCTAGCTATTTTAAATATATATGCACCCAATACAGGAGCACTCAGATTCATAAAACAAGTTCTTAGAGACCTACAAAGAGACTTAGACTCCCACACAATAATAGTGGGAGACTCTAACACCTCACTGTCAATATTAAACAGATCAACGAGATGGAAAAGTAACAACGATATCCAGGACTTGAACTCCGCTCTGGAGCAAGCAGACCTAATAGACATCTACAGAACTCTCCACCCTAACTCAACAGAATATACATTCTTCTCAGCACCACATCACATTTATTCTAAAATTGACCACGTAATTGGAAGTAAAACACTCCTCACCAAATGCAAAAGAACAGAAATCATACAAAATGATCTCTCAGACCACAGTGCAATCAAATTATAACTCAGGATTTAAAAAGCAGGAAAGATCTAAAATTGACATCCTAACATCACAATTAAAAGAACTGGAGAACCAAAAGGAAACAAATTCAAAAGCTAGCAGAAGACAAGAGGGAACTAAGAGCAGAACTGAAGGAGATAGAGACACAAAAACCCTTCAAAAAATTAATAAATCCTGGAGTTGTTTTTTTGAAAAGACTAACAAAATAGATAGACTGCTAGCCAGACTAATAAAGAAGAAAAGAAAGAAGAATCAAATAGACACAATAAAAAATGATAAAGGGGATATCACTATTGATCCCACAGAAACACAAACTACCATCAGAGAATACTATAAACATTTCAACACAAATAAACTAGAAAATTTAGACGAAATGGATAAATTCCTGGACACATACACCCTCCCAACTCTAAACCAGGAAGAAGTCGAATCCCTGAATAGACCAGTAACAAGTTCTGAAATTGAAGCAGTAATTAATAGCCTACCAATCAAGACAAGTCGAGGACCATGCAAATTCATGGCCGAAATCTACCAGAGGTACAAGGAGGAGTTTGTACCATTCCTTCTGAAACTATTCCAAACAATAGAAAAAAAGGAACTCGTCCCTAACTCATTTTATGAGGCCAGCATCATCCTGATACCAAAACCTGTCAGAGACGCAACAAAAAAAATGAAAATTTCAGTCAAATATCCCTGATGAATGTCGAAGTGAAAATCCTCAATAAAATACTGACAAACCAAATTCAGCAGCATAACAAAAAGCGTATCCACCATGATCCAGTTAGCTTCATCCCTGTGATGCAAGGCTGGTTCAACATATCCAAATCAATAGATGTAATCCATCACATAAACAGAACCAATGACAAAACCACATGATTATCTCAATAGATACAGAAAAGGTCTTCAATAAAATTCAACAGCCCTTCATGCTAAAAACCCTCAATAAACTATGTATTGATGGAACATATCTCAAAATAGTGAGAGCTATTTATGACAAACCCACAGCCAATATCATACAGAATGGGCAAAAACTGAAAGCATTCCCTTTGAAAACCAGCACAAGACAAGGATGCTCTCTCTCACTACTCCTACTCAACTCATAGTATTGGAAGTTCTGGCCAGGGCAATCAGGCAAGAGAAAGAAACACAGAAGACAGGAAGACACACTGTCTCTGTTTACAGATGACATGATTGTATGTTTAGAAATCCCATCATTTCAGCCCAAAATTTCCTTAAGCTGATCAGCAACTTCAGCAAAGTCTCAGGATACAAAATCAATGTGCAAAATTCACAAGCATTCCTATACACCAATAATAGACAAACATAGAGCCAAATCATGAGTGAACTCCCATTCACAAATGCTACAAAGAGAATAAAATACCTAGGAATATAACTTACAAGGGATGTGTAGGACCTATTCAAGGAGAACTACAAACCACTGCTCAAGGAAATAAAAGAGGACACAAACAAATGGAAATTCATTCCGTGCTCATTGATTGAAAGAATCAAAATAGTAAAAATCGCCATATTGCCCAAAGTAATTTATAGAGTCAATGCTATCCCCATCAAGCTACCATTGACTTTCTTCACTGAATTAGAAAAAACTACATTGTATATGGAACCAAAAAAGAGAGCCCACATAGCCAAGACAATCTGAAGCAAAAAGAACAAAGCTGGAGGCATCATGCTACCTCACTTCAAACTATACTACAAGGCTACAGTAATCAAAACAGCATGGTACTTGTTCCAAAACAGATATGTAGACCAAAGGAACAGAACAGAGGCCTCAGAAATAACACCACACATCTACAACCATCTGATCTTTGACAAACCTGACAGAAACAAGCAATGAGGAAAGGATTCCCTATTCAATAAATGATGTTGGGAAAACTGGCTAGCCATATGCAGAAAATTGAAACTGGACCGCTTCATTACACCTTATACAAAAGTTAACTCAAAATGGATTAAAGACTTAAATATAAGACCTAAAACCATAAAAACCCTAGAGAAAACCTAGGCAATACCATTCAGGACATAGACATGGGCAAAGACTTCATGACTAAAACACCAAAAGCAATGGCAACAATGTCTGAATTTGACAAATGGGATCTAATTAAACTAAAGAGCTTCTGCACAGCAAAATAAACTATCATCAGAGTGAACAGGCAATCTACACAATGAGAGAAAATTTTTGCAATCTGTCCATCTGACAAAGGGCTAGTATCTAGAATCTACAAATAACTTAAACAAATTTACAGGAAATAAAACAACCCCATCAGGAAGTGGGTTAAGGATATGAACAGACACTTCTCAAAAGAAGACATTTATGCAGCCAGCAAACATATGAAAAAATGCTCATCATCACCGGTCATTAGAGAAATGTAAACAAAACCATAATGAGACATTATCTCACACCAGTTAGAGTGGTGATTATTAAAAAGTCAGGAAACAACAGATGCTGGAGAGGATGTGGAGAAATAGGAATGCTTTCAAACTGTTGGTGGGAGTGTAAATTAGTTCAACCATTGTAGAAGACAGTGTGGTGATTCCTCAAGGATCTAGAACCAGAAATACAATTTGACCCAGCAATCCCATTACTGAGTATATAGCCAAAGGATCATAAAACGTTCTACTATAAAGACAGACACACAGATATGTTTATTGCAGCACTGTTCACAATATCAAAGACTTGGAACCAACCCAAATGCCCAACAATGACAGAAAAGAAAATGTGGCACATATACACCATGGAATACTATGCATCCATAAAAAAGGATGAGTTCATGTGCTTTGCAGGGACATGGATGAAGCTGGAAACCATCATTCTCAGCAAACTAACACAGGAACAGAACACCAAACACTGCATATTCTCACTCACAAGTGGGAGCTGAACAATGAGAACATGTGGACACAGGGAGGGGAACATCACACACCAGGGTCTGTCAAGGGGTGGGGGGCTAGGGGAGGGATAGCATTAGGAGAAATACCTAATGTAGATGATTGGTTGATGGGTGCAGCAAACCACCATGGCGTGTGTATACCTATGCAACAAACCTGCAAATTCTGTACCTGTACCCCAAAACTTAAATTATAATTAAATAAATAAATAAATAAATAAATAACTGTGCTCCTGACAGAGAAGGACTTCAGAGAAGTGAGAAAGCCCTCTGTCTGGTGTTCTCCTTCATATTCTAAAGTCTAAATATCTGAGAATCATATATGCAAATTTTTCCTTTGACCTTTTTCTACTATAGTTCCTAATTTTTCTTTCCAGTCATACCAGTTCTGTGTCATCCGTTAATTAGAATTAATATTAACAACAGCAGCAATGCCCAAATAGACCTTTAGTGATTATTTAATTGGACCCCCTCCTTCTAGAAATAAATTACTAGTCCCAGGTCATATCGTTAGTTTGTTGGTGGCTGCTGACAGTCAGAGCTGGGATCTACTACGTGATTCTGATCACCCTTCCCAGGTCTTTCAAAGAGCATACTTTGTCCATGCCAATGTGCTGGAAGCATAAGAGCCATTGCAGGGATTAACGCTCCATCTCCACACTCCTCCCAGACTACTTAAGCTGATTGGCTCCCTCTGCTTCCTTAACCTGTTTTTTTTTTTTTTTTTTTTTTTTTTTTTTTAACTTTCCTTGTCTTCCCTGTTTCCTAAGCATGTTCTCTCAATGGGTCCTTTGGATCTATTTTAGGATGTGACTTTTCTGTTTTTCTCCCTCTGGTTGGCTACATATGCTGCATCAGTGTGCCAAAGCTACTCTCCTCCCTCACTGCCCCAACAGAGCCCTGCTTCAAAAGAGAGAATCTCTCTAACACAGGAACCTTCTACTGTGACCCCATCTTTTCTTTACTCCTTTTGGCTGTTGGTTAAAATACTTGAAACTGAACATAATCAGATATGAGGCTTTAGGAAGTTTTAGCACATTGTTTCAACAAAAATGTTTGATACCCTTCATACTTTTATACAAGAAAATTAAGAGCATCAGCCATTGCATTCAATACTTAACACTCTAGATTTTGCAGTCATTTTGCCTTAAGACAGGAATTTTCTTTTCTTCTGGCTTCTTGTGTTTGAATTCAATACCAGTGAGTTCATAGTATATGCCAGAAAGGGCTTTGATAAATCATTGCCAGTGCATCAGTAATATCACTGCTGAAGTGAATGGGGGGAATTACACAAAATCCAATTAAAAAAAATAATTCAGATGGATGGCTATGCCTCTAAAGAAGAAATCCTCAGGGGAAATATACCACACACATTCACACAAATAATCCACCCTTAATTAAAGCTCATTCTTTTTCTTTTTCTTTCTTATTATACTTTAAGTTCTAGGGTACATATGTACAACATGCAGGTTCATTACATATGTATACATGTGCCATGTTGGTGTACTGCACCCATTAACTCGTCATTTACATTAGGTATATCTCCTAATGTTATCCCTCCTCCCTCGCCCTACCCCACAACAGGCCGCAGTGTGTGATGTTCCCCTTCCCGTGTCCAAGTGTTCTCATTGTTCAATTCCCACCAATGGGTGAGAACATGCGGTGTTTGGTTTTCTATTCTTGCAATAGCTTGCTGAGAATGATGGCTTCCAGCTGCATTCATGTCCCTACAAAGGACATGAACTTATCCTTTTTTATGGCTGCATAATATTCTGTGGTGTATATGTACCACATTTTCTTAATCCAGTCTGTCATTGATGGACATTTGGGTTGGTTCCAAGTCTTTGCTATTGTGAATAGTGCCACAATAAATATACGTGTGCATGTGTCTTTATAGCAGCATGATTTATAATCTTTTGGGTATATACCCAGTAATGGTATATACCCAATGGCGGGGTCAAGTGGTATTTCTAGTTCTAGATCCTTGAGGAATTGCCACACTGTCTTTCACAATGGTTGAACTAGTTTACAGTCCCACCAACAGTGTAAAAGTGTTCCTATTTCTCCACATCCTCTCCAGCACCTATTGTTTCCTGACTTTTTAATGATCAGCATTCTAACTGGTATGGGATGGTATCTAATTGTGGTTTTGACTTGCATTTCTCTGATGGCTAGTGATGATGAGCATCGTTTCATGTGTCTGTTGGCTGCATAAATGTCTTCTTTTGAGAAGTGTCTGTTCATATCCTTTGCCCACTTCTTGATGGGGTTGTTTGTTTTTTTCTTGTAAATTTGTTTGAGTTATTTGTAGATTCTGGATATTAACCCTTTGTCAGATGAGTAGATTGCAAAAATTTTCTCCCATTGTGTAGGTTGCCTGTTCACTCTGATGGTAGTTTATTTTGCTGTGCAGAAGCTCTTTAGTTTAATTAGATCCCATTTGTCTATTTTGGCTTATGTTGCCATTGCTTTTGGTGTTTAAGACATGAAGTCCTTGCCCATGTCTATGTCCTGAATGGTATTGCCTAGTTTTTATTCTAGGGTTTTTATGGTTTTAGGTCTAACATTTATGTCTTTAATCCATCTTGAATTAATTTTTGTATAAAGTGTAAGGAAGGGATCCAGTTTCAGCTTTCTACTTGTGGCTAGCCAGTTTTCCCAGCACCATTTATTAAATAGGGAATCCTTTCCCCATTTCTTGTTTTTGTCACGTTTGTCAGAGATCAGATGGTTGTAGACATGTGGTATTAATTCTGAGGGCTCTGTTCTGTTCCATTGGTCTATATCTCTGTTTTGGTACCAGTACAATGCTGTTTTGGTTACTGCCTTGTAGTATAGTTTCAAGTCAGGTAGTGTGATGTCTCCAGCTTTGTTCTTTTGACTTAGGATTGTCTTGGCTATGTGGGCTCTTTTTTTGGTTCCATATGAACTTTAAAGTTTTTTTCCAATTCTGTGAAGAAAGTCATTGGTAGCTTAATGGGGATGGCATTGAATCTATAACTTACCTTGGGCAGTATGGCCATTTTCATGATATTGATCCTTCCTATCCATGAGCATGGTATGTTCTTCCATTTGTTTGTGTCCTCTTTTATTTCATTGAGCAGGGTTTGCAGTTCTCCTTGAAGAGGTCCTACACATCCCTTGTAAGTTGGATTCCTAGGAATTTTATTCTCTTTGAAGCAATTGTCAATGGGAGTTCACTCATGATTTGGCTATTTGTCTATTATTGGTGTATAAGAATGCTAGTGACTTTTGCACATTGGTTTTGTATCCTGAGACTTTGCTGAAGTTGCTTATCAGCTTAAGGAGATTTTGGACTGAGACGATCGAGTTTTGTAAATATACAATCATGTCATCTGCAAACAGGGACAATTTGACTTCCTCTTTTCCTAATTGAATACCCTTTATTTCTTTCTCTTGCCTGACTGCCCTGGCCAGAATTTCCAACACTGTTGAATAGGAGTGGTAAGAGGGGGCATCCCTGTCTTGTGCCAGTTTTCAAGGGGAATGCTTTCAGTTTTTGCCCATTCTGTATGATATTGGCTGTGGGTTTGTCATAAATAGCTCTAACTATTTTGAGACATGTTCCATAGTCTCAATACATACATAGTTTATTGAGAGTTTTTAGCATGAAGGGCTGTTGAATTTTATTGAAGACCTTTTCTGTATCTATTGAGATAATCATGTGGTTTTGTCATTGGTTCTGTTTATATGATGGATTACATTTATTGATTTGCATATGTTGAACCAGCCTTGTATCCCAGGGATGAAGCCCACTTGATCATGGTGGATAAGCTTTTTGACGTGCTGCTGGATTTGGTTTGCCAGTATTTTATTGAGGATTTTTGCATCGATGTTCATCAGGAATATTGGTCTAAAATTCTCTTTTTTTGTTGTGTGTCTGCCAGGCTTTGGTATCAGGATGATATTGGCCTCATAAAATGAGTTAGGGAGGATTCCCTCTTTTTCTATTGATTGGAATAATTTCAGAAAGAATAGTACCAGCTCCTCCTTGTACCTCTGGTAGAATTCGGCTGTGAATCCGTCTGGTCCTGGACTTTTTTTGGTTGGTAGGCTATTAATTGTTGCCTCAATTTCAGAGCCTGTTATTGGTCTATTCAGGGATTCATCTTCCTGGTTTAGTTTGGGAGAGTGTAAGTGTCCAGGAATTTATCCATTTCTTCTAGGTTTTCTAGTTTATTTGCATATAGGTGTTTATAGTATTCTCTGATGGTAGTTTGTATTTCTGTGGGGTCAGTGGTGATATCCCCTTTATCATTTTTTATTGCGTCTATTTGATTCTTCTCTCATTTCTTCTTTATTAGTCTTGCTAGTGATCTATCAATTTTGTTGATCTTTTAAAAAAACCAGCTCCTGCATTCATTGATTTTTTGAAGGGTTTTTTGTGTCTCTATCTCTTTCAGTTCTGCTCTGATCTTAGTTATTTCTTGCCTTCTGCTAGCTTTTGAATGTGTTTGCTCTTGCTTCTCTAGTTCTTTTAATTGTGATGTTAGGGTATCAATTTTAGATCTTTCCTGATTTCTCTTGTGGGCATTTAGTGCTATAAATTTCCCTCTACACACTGCTTTAAATGTGTCCCAGAGATTCTGGTATGTTGTCTCTTTGTTCTCATTGGTTTCAAAGACCATCTTTACTTCTGCCTTCATTTTGTTATGTACCCAGTAGTCATTCAGGAGCAGGTTGTTTCATTTCCATGTAGTTGAGCGGTTTTGATTGAGTTTCTCAATCCTGAGTCCTAATTTGATTGCACTGTGATCTGAGAGACAGTTTGTTATAATTTCTGTTCTTTTACATTTGCTGAGGAGTGCTTTACTTCCAACTATGTGGTCGATTTTGGAGTAAGTGCGATGTGGTGCTGAGAAGAATGTATGTTCTGATGATTTGGGGTGGAGAGTTCTGTAGATGCCTATTAGATCTGCATGGTGCAGAGTTGAGTTCAATTCCTGGATATCCTTATTAATTTTCTGTCTCATTGATCTGTCTAATGTTGACAGTGGGGTGTTAAAGTCTTCCATTATTATTGTGTGGGAGTCAAAGTCTCTTTATAAGTCTCTAAGGAGTTGCTTTAAGAATCTAGGTGCTCCTGTATTGGGTGCATATATATTTAGGTTAGTTAGCTCTTCTTGCTGAATTGATCTCTTTATCATTATGTAATGACCTTCTTTGTCTCTTTTGAACTTTGTTGGTTTAAAGTCTGTTTTATCAGAGACTAGGATTGCAACCCCTGCCTTTTCTTGTTTTCCATTTGATTGGTAGATCTTCCTCCATCCCTTTATTTTCAGTCTATGTGTGTCTCTGCACATGAGATGGGTCTCCTGGATACAGCACATTGATGGGTCTTGACTCTTTATTCAATTTGCCAGTCTGTGTCTTTTCATTGGTGCATTTAGCCCATTTACATTTAAGGTTAATATTGTTATGTGTGAACTTGATCCTGTCATTATGATGTTAACTGGTTATTTTGCTAGTTAATTGATGCAGTTTCTTCCTAGCATCGATGGTCTTTACATTTTGGCACGTTTATGCAGTGGCTGGTACCAGTTGTTTCTTTTCAGGTTTAGTGCTTCCTTCAGGAGCTCTTGTAGGGCAGGCCTGGTGGTGACAAAATCCCTCAGCATTTGCTTGTCTGTAAAGGATTTTATTTTTCCTTCACTTATGAAGGTTAGTTTGGCTGGATATGAAATTCTGGGTTGAAAATTCTTTTCTTTAAGAATGTTGAATATTGACTCCCACTCTCTTCTGGCTTGCAGAATTTCTGCCAAGAGATCTGCTGTTAGTCTGATGGGCTTCCCTTTGTAGGTAACCTGACCTTTCTCTCTGGCTGTCCTTAACATTTTTTCCTTCATTTCAATTTTGGTGAATCTGATAATTATGTGTCTTGGAGTTGCTCTTCTTGAGAAGTGTCTTTGTCATTTTCTCTGTATTTCCTGAATTTGAATGTTGGCCTGCCTTGCTAGGTTGGGGAAGTTCTCCTGGATAATATCTTGCAGAGTGTTTTCCAACTTGGCACCCTTCTCCCTGTCACTTTCAGATACATCAATCAGACGTAGATTTGGTTTTTTCACATAGTCCCATATTTCTTGGAGTCCTTGTTCATTTCTTTTTACTCTTTTTTCTCTAAAATTCTCTTCTCACTTCATTTCATTCATTTGATCTTCAATCACTGATACCCTTTCTTCCAGTTGATTGAGTCAGTTCTTGAAGCTTGTGCATTTGTCACGTAGTTCTCGTGTCATGGTTTTCATCTCTATCAGGTCGTTTAAGGACTTCTCTGCATTGGTTATTCTAGTTAGCCATTGGTGAAATCTTTTTTCAAGGTTTTTAGTTTCTTTGCTCTGGGTTCGTAATTCCTCCTTTAGCTCAGAGAAGTTTGATTGTCTGAAATCTTCTTCTCTCAATTCATCAAAGTCATTCTCTGTTCAGCTTTGTTCCATTGCTGGCGAGGAGCTGCGTTCCTTTGGAGTAGGAGAGGCACTCTGATTTTTAGAATTTCCAGCTTTTCTGTACTGCTTTTTCCCAATCATTGTGGTTTTATCTACCTTTGGTCTTTGATGATGGTGATGTACAGATGGGGTTTTGGTGTGGATGTCCTTTCTGTTTGTTATTTTTCCTTCTAACAGTCAGGACCCTCAGTTGCAGGTCAGTTGGAGTTTGCTCGAGGTCCACTCCAGACCCTGTTTGCCTGGATATCAGCAGCAGAGGCTGCAGAAGAGTGAATATTGCTGAACAGCAAATGTTGCTGTCCAATCATTCCTCTAGAAGCTTTGTCTCAGAGGTGTACCCGGCCGTGTGAGGTGTGAGGTGTCAGTCTGCCCCAAGTTGGGGATGTCTCCCAGTTAGGCTACTCAGGGGTCAGGGACCCACTTGAGCATACAGTCTGTCCATTTTCAGATCTCAGATTCCATGCTGGGAAAACCATTACTCTCTCTTTCTCAGCATTGGGTCTCTGTAAAGTTTTCACCTCAAATTTGGCAGAATGAGGCATAGTGTCTTTTCTCATTCTTGTGTAATTTATCTTGACTAGTCTGTTGATAAACAAACTTGGTTTTCAGTCTGTTTACTTCCTCCCAAAGCCTGACCAAATGAAGTCTGAAAAAAACACTACATTTTTTTGACAGGGGAGGTTTTTATCATTATTATTATTATTATTATTATACTTTAAGTTCTGTGGTACATGTGCAGAATGTGTAGGTTTGTTACATAGATATACACATGCCGTGGTGATTTGTTGCACTCATCAACCTGTCATCTACACTAGGTATTTCTCCTAACTCTACCTCTCCCCTAGCCCCCAATCCCCTGACAGGCCTCAGTGTGTGATGTTCCCTTCCTTGTGTCCACGTGTTCCCATTGTTCAACTCTGACTTATGAGTGAGAACATGCAGTGTTTGGATTTCTGTTCTTAAAAGCACTACATATTTTTACCATTCCCACCCCAGTTATTTTGCTCCTATGTGCAGTGAACCTCACATTTACTCAAGTTTTGATAAATATCCCTTTCCATCCTACACACCAACCATTAAAACAATCTAGTCATTGTGTTCTTCAGGATTACTGATTCCCAAACACATATTTGCTCTCATATCTCCCTTTTCTTAAGCTAATAAATGGCTCAAGGTATTTCTTTTACAAAATATACACGAGTGGTTTGACCACATATGACAGGCAACTCTGAACAACCTTGAAAATAACATCTATGTTCATCTATAGATAGAGAATGCAAAACCATCACATGAAAGTTGTGTAGCCTTTATTCAGTGACAAGGGTGAAAATAGCCAATAATGATTTCAAAATACTTGAGATGGCTCTAAGAAAGCCTGCTATGGATTACAAAATCAGGTTTGTAGGACTTTGACACTGTACTTCATACTGTTTGTAAGAAGAAGTCAATATTCTAATGTCATTTTTCTTCCAACACTTCCTCAGCTTTCATTCAAAGATACCAGGCACCTTTGAGATGTAGTAAGTTTAGTTGAAAGAGCTTTGGCTCTTTCAAAAAGCATCTTACTTTTTGTTTTATTCAACTGAAATAGCATCTACTAGAATTTCCCCAGCAAAATACTAAAATTTTATAAAATAATGTGATAAAGAAAAATAATAGCTACCATTTGTTTAGCATCTGCCATTTATAAAAACCAAACAATCTAAATGTATTTTTTTCCCTTACATTCATCCTGTAAAGCAGGTGTTATTGGCTATGTTTTATAAGACTCAGATTAAGAGCTGGCCAAAGGCCACAGAGCTAAAAAATGACAGAGTGGAGATGTGAATTTGGTTCTCTCAGATGCTAAAGCTCAAGCTCTTTCAACTGAGCTCACTACAAGGTGCCTGGCATCTCAAAGGTGCCTGACATCTTTGAATGAAAGCAGAGAAAGTGTTGGAAGAAAAATGACATTCAGATATTGGCTTCTTCTAATAAACAGGACAAAATACAGTGTCAAAGTCCCACAAACCTGAAAGCTCACACATTTTACAAATTCAAACATAATTTAGTCAATGTATTCATCTTGCTTTAGTAATTAAATTATGCCTAAAGTTATAGCATATATCTCTGCCAAAACCAAAAATATGTGTTGCATAGGTTTTTTTTTTAAAGTCATCATATTTTGACTACAGTAGGTATAAACGATCAATATGGATCTCAAACCATTCAGTCTAATGGAGGAAGTCTCTGTGGCTCAGTTAAACCCCAAGATGTTTAAATTTGCTTAGGTCTATTTTCTTGACTCTATGTAGACGTTTTCAGCTAAGAAAGATGTACACACTTTAACAAGTCCTAAAGAGAAAAAAAAAGTCTTGTTCAAGAATATGTGGGGAATTGAGCAGATAGATAGAAGAAAGAATCAGGCAATGAAAATGTGAAGCAAGCCAGTGTTGTGGAGTTGACACATTATGTATAATACCAATCTCTACAAGGTAGATGGAAGAATGTCTTGTCTAATACAAAAATATCTGACCTAATAGACAACGAAGAAGAGCTGGATTGTTTCTCTTTGAAGTTGCAGACTTTTTTCTTGACTTATCTTGCACTATCAAGAGTTACTCTACTGAATTTGGAAGATTTATTTTGTCCTCAATCTCAAGGAGATCACTATAGTCTCAACTTTTGTCTCTCCAAATTCCAACTTTGTATTTAGAAATATAAATTTTGCCATAGCCTTATTGAAATGCCTCATCCAGGGTAAACAAAAACATGTTTATGCAACAACTCCTTTTGGACCTTAAAAAGAAAAAAAAACAATGATTTGATATAAAGGGGACACTGTACATCTTCAGAAAGAATAAAGATTTCTCACATGAAATTACTTTTTCTAATTACATTTTCCTAATTGGCTGGATTTACCCTAGTATGTCAAGTCATGTGTTTGAATGATTTCTTGTGATCCTTCAGTGAGACACTCAGTAACAAGAACCTATGTGTGTCATTTTATATTTGGTCAGAGAATTGTTCACGCTCTAATTATATTATAAAGGGGACAGCTTCATTAACCAAAGTGGCAGAAATAACAAAAGCGTCTAATTCTTATTCCATCTGGACATTTCACAAAGCTGAAAGACTCTTCCTATTCAAAACTCTGTCTCTAGTGCATTTATTTAAATGAGCTTTCAACACAACTATTGACTAAAGAGAGAAGATAGACTCAGCTGTGCTAAAACCTGATTTCCTCTGAAGTACCAAATAGTTTCATAAGTATTTCAGCATAGAGAAAGGAAGGGAAACATTTCAAATTAGGAAAATGGCAGTCTACTGATTTAGGAATAATCAGAAATGTCTCAAATCAATTCAAATTTATAAAGCACCTACTGTATACTAGGCTATTGACAACACTAATGATGCAAAAACAAATAATGGCAGTTTTGACCCTCAGAGTTCTTGGGGCTGGTGGAAGAGATAGGAACATGAATAAACAGTTTAAAGATAAAATAATCAGTGCTCTGGTAGAGGCATGAAAATTCTAAATAGAAGTAACAGCAGCTTCAACTCTTTTGAGTCTCTGCCACCTCTCTTGTGCTAACTGTCATCTATGTTATCTCATTTAATCTTCACAACTAATTGATGTGATCCGATGTTATGAAGTACAGTGAATGCAATCATTTGATAAGGATTTATTAAGTGCTTACCAAGTTATGGGCCCTATATTATGCACTGTATAAACAGTGGACAAGAAAGACAAAATCCCTACTTTTGTGGAACTTCTATTGTCTCAGGAGAACAGAAAACAAGCAAAATAAGTTATGTAACATATTAGAAGGTGATCAGTTCTATGAAGAAAATTAAAATAGAATATGAAAAGGGGGGAGGATTACAATTATAAATGGAGCTGGCATCACGGAGGTGTCACTGAATGAATGACATTTGAGCAAAAACCTCAAGAAAGCAGGAAGCTAGCCACATGAGTCAGTGAGGCAAGGGGTTGTTCACATGAGGACGTGACAGAGCTAGCTACACCTAGGAAGGGAGGGAGCTAGCAACATGACAATGTAAGGAGATAGCCTTGCTGACTTAGGGAGGGGCCTGGTCACACTGAGGGAGAAAAGGAGAAGCCACCTCTGTGAGGAAGTGAAGGAGCTAGCTGGACTGAGGAAGTGAGGAAGCTGGCCACACAAATGAAGTTAAAGAGTTAGCTATACTGAGAAAGGAAGGGAGATAACCACACCTGTATCTAGAGAGAGGACATTCTAGATAGAAGCAATCATAAATGCAAATATCCTGAGACAAAGCATCCCCAGCAGGTTTAGAGAAAGCAAGCAATGTATAAAATAATGCCATTTCTGTAAAGTATGTGGTGTGTGTATAAAGAGGTACCCGAAGAAATATTTACTAATAGAAATGTATCTCTGACTTGTAAGATTTCAGTTACCTGTTATCCTTGTCTTCAAATGTTCTGATTTGTTTGAATTCCTCCTAATGGAAGTATATTATTTCGTAACCATAAGAAATGCTTTTTTTTTTTAATGGAAAAAAATTGAATTGGCGTATGTTCACGTATGTATTTAGTGACTCAACAGACTGCTAACTCTCTCTATCCATTCTTCCTAAGTAATAAACACCCCAGTTTACATTATCTACTTGCTATCTTAAGCTGTTTTAGTTTCTAACAACTACTTTACCCAGACTCTTTTCCTGCTAGGCATAGCCATGTGAATAGGTTTGTTAAATAATCTGTAAGAGAAAGGATTACAGACGATTCAAGATAAATGGCCTTAATGGTGGGCCCTTCATTGGCTTTTCCAAGTTCTCTTCCTACTGCTGGCCTGGAATCGGACATAAACACTGGTGCACAGACACTTTCTTGGGACATAAGGATGAGGGTCTTGTTCTAGGGATGTCAGAGACAACTTCATAAAGCACCTTACCAGCCCAGTCTTGCATTAAGACTTCTTTCGTAGCAAGAATAAGATCTTACATAATAAAACCACTCCTATTTTGGTGGCTTTCCAACACACACAGCTGAATTCCATCCTTGCTAATGTTATACACAAGATGGTATCCAACCCATGTCTTCTTTGACCATATTTAGTGCTCTTGCCATTATGCCGCAGTTGTCCCTTGCACCAGAAACAGATATTGGAGGAGCAGAAAAGTAAGTTGAGTCTTTGGGTTGCACCAAAACTTGAGAGAGCCATGTGCAGTTGTGTGCTAGAGGAAATATTCAAAAGGTTATGGATCAACTAGAAGCAATTAGAAATAATAAAATTTACTAACAAGCCAAATTAATATTTCAAAAGACCAAAGCTTTCTTTTATACCAAGAATACCCAGTTAGAAAACAAGCAATAGCAGCAAAATTTATAAAATAACTGCCGAAGAATTTAAAAAGGAAGTGTGCAAACTCACAAGAAGAAAACCACAAAACTTTAACAAATGAATAAAATGGGCTACAGAGGTAGTCTAAGTAAATTGTTCTTTAAAAGTATTTATAAAAGAGAAAATTCAAATATTATTTTAAAAAGTCCCTTCTTTACAATAATAAAAGATACTTAAAAGTTAAAGTATTTATAGATGCATTATATTGATGCAGAAATTAACAGACAGATTCAAGGAAAAGAGTACGGTCCAGAAGCAGATCCACATGTACATGAATATTTTATGTATAATCAAAGCAGCACTTCAAATTAGAGGAAAAATGATGAATTATTTAATCAATGATATTGGGAAATTATATTCATATGGAATAAAATAAGATTAGAGCCTCACCTCATTCCAAATATTAAAATACATCTCAGGTTGCTTAAAGTTTTAAATATAAAAAGCTCAAGAAGTGCTAGAAGAAAATGTACAGAAAATATAACTAGAAGAAGTAGAATGTCTTTCTAAGAAAGACAAGAAACTCAGAAGCCATAAAAGAAAAAAAAATTGCAAACAAGACTATATAGACTTTAATTCTGTTTGACAAAGTTGCCATAAATAATGTTAAAAGACAAACAGCAAATTGAAGAAAATATTTTAATATTGAAGTGGACAAAAGCTAACTTACGTAACGTACACAGAGTGTCTTCAAATCTATAAGGAAAAAGCAAAGGTAAAAAATATAAACATATAACTCACAGAAAAGAAAAATTCTCAAACTTAATAGTAAATATACAAGACATGAAAATTAAAACAATATAGCATGTTTTACCTACGAAGTGGGCAAAACATTAAGACTCATAATAACCAGTTGTTAAGGTATAAGCTGGATGTTTTCTAGTCCTCCAGATCATGCTCCACTCTTCTCCAACCATCTGCACAGTTCCCTGGGAGAATGATCTGTATGGACTCCCTCAGTGAACTCTCTTACCCTCTAACTTCTCTATGGCTTTTACCAAAGAGAGGCAACAGCAGCTCATCAGAAGGAGGCTAGAGTTTTTACTCACCTGCCCCCCTCCACTTTTACAAGCCTCAAGGCTTTTCACCATCCCTTGTGGCTACCCTACACCGAGCACACACCTGTGGAGGAGCCCTTCTAAAGCTTCCAATTTGAGTGTGCCATTTGTCACTGCCAGAGGGAGTGAAAGAGATGACATTTTCAGATTCTTCTGAAAATTACATTACAAAAGTATAATGTATTAGATACCCATAAAAACATTAAATGTGCACACCATTTGACTCAGCAATGCCAGTTTAGGTATTTATCCTTCAACAATATTCACTGCACGATTATCTGTAACAAGGAAAAATTAAGCATAACCATCATCAATGGAGAAATGGTTAAATAAATTATGGTATACCTATACTATTGAAAACTATGCTAGTGCTTTTAGAAAGAAATAGCTTCATTCTCATTATTGTATAGATTTCATTGTTTAATTATCGTACTATTTATCCATTCTACTGTTGGTCAGCACTAGGATGATTTCCAGGTCTAGGTTATGACAAATGTTCACTGTTGTGAAAATTCTTGTACATGTGTTTTGATGAATATATGTACCTATTTCTGTGGGTATTTATGGAGGGGTTGAATGATTGGATCATGGGGCATGGATGTTCAGATTTAATATCAACTTCCCGTGGCAGCCATGGGAATGGGCTGCTCAGATGCTGGGCTGTGGGAGCACAGGTGACTGACACTCCCAGCTTCTGCCCTTCTGGATTTGTCTCTGGTTGTACCAAGGCCACATTTTTCCCAAACTACCTCTAGCCAATGACTGGGCAATGAAGTTAAGTACTAGAACAAACCCATTCCTGTGGGACATGGGATTTGCCTAATTGACAACTTTGTTTCAAGAACTCTTCATTTTCCTAGCTAAAACTTTCTTAGATCTGCTCTGCAGTTGGGAACTCTCCTTACCAGTCCTCCTTCCTTCTTCTGCAGGCGTCAGACGAGCACTGTGGCTTGGAGGCCCTCCTAGCCTGCTCATGCTCCTTCCCTTTACTCCATAATAAATCTCTTGCATGTATAACCCCATTTTGGCATCTACGTCTCAGAAGACCCAAACTACTAGACAGTTTGCAAAGTGTTGTACAAAATTACTCTCCCACCAGCAATGTGTGAGTTCTACTTGCTCCACATCCATACTAACGCCTGCTATTTTTTTGTCTTTTTCATTGTAATTATCCCAACATTTGCAGTAGCAGTAGTATCACACTCACATTGTTTTTAATTTTCATTTCCCTAATCACTAATAAAGTTAAGCACTTTACGTGATTTTTTTGTTATTTGAGTATCCTCTATTGTAAAGTACCAATTCAGGTATTTTTGCCTAATTTTCTATAAAGTTATCTGTATTTTTAATTTATAAGAGTTATTTATAGCTAAATATGAGTCATTTGTTAGTTATATGGATTGGAAATATCTTCTACCACGTTGCGTGTTGTGTTTTTGTTCTTTTAATGTTAACTTTTGTTGAACTGAAGTTTAATAACATGCAAGAATATGGATGAATCTCACAAACGTAATGTTGAACAACACAGAAAATGCCAGATACAAAAGTGTACATACTATATGATTGCATTTTGGATAATGTTCAAAATGGGAAAAATTAATCTATAGTCTAAAAGTAAAAGGGCAAGATAGTGACTAGCCATGGTATGGGATAGCCAATTACTGAATGGAAAGAGAGATTAAGCAGAATGTCTGGGGTGCTGATAATGTCCGGTTCCTTGATGCTGGATGACATGTATATGTTCACCTTGTAAGATGCACCAAGTTTTACACTCATGACTTAAGCAATTTTTTGTGCATGTTACACTTCAATAAAATTTTTTAAACAAATAGAGAGCTATGCATGTTTCAGGAAGAAAAAAAATTCTATTATATTTCTAAGTGAAATAGATGTGTCACTAGACCATATATAAATAGCATTAATCTGGTTAGGTGATGTGGCTCATGCCTGTAATCCCAGCACTTTGGGAGGCTGAGGCTGGTGGATCACTAGGTCAGGAGTTCAAGACCAACCTGGCCAACATGGTGAAACCCCTTCTCTACTAAAAATACAAAAAAAAAAAAAAAAAAAAATTAACAGGGCATGGTGGCGTGCATCTGTAATCCCAGCTACTCAGGAGGCTAAGGCAGGAGAATCACTTGAACCCGGGAGGCAGAGGTTGCGGTGAGCCAAGATCACACCACTGCACTCCAGCCTGGGCAACAGAGTGAGACTCCGTCTCAAAATAAATAAATAAAATAAAATAGATAGCATTAACTTATTTATCTGCAAAAATTTTTGTATATATGCTTAGAACAATAACTGGAATTAAGCTCACTAAACTGCTCCTTAGCCACTGGAACTTTCTGATTCTCATTAAATGACTATTTTTATGACATTAAACCCCAAGCAGAAGTGGTTATTAGAGACTTCAAAGATAGCAAGAGTAACAATCTACATTTAAATTCAGGGTTACTAAATAAAAGAATTTTGAAAAAAATACTTTCATTTGAGAATTATAAAAATATTTTAAAAAGCAAAAAATCCTCTTTTCAAGCTGATCCCCTCTAATAAGTGATCTCCTGGAAAAATACGTGTTTCTAAAGATCATGGAATTCTTAGAATGACAAAAGGCTTCTAAAAGGAAAAAGAACAAATTCTTCCTCTCCAGCCAGCTTCTCCACGAAGTAAAAGTTACATTTAAGCTGGGTATGGTGGTGTGTATCTGTAGTCCTAGCTACTGCGGAGGCTGAGGCAGGAGAATTGCTTGAGCCAAGGATTTCAAGGCTGCAGTGAGCTATGATGACGCCACTACACTCCAGCCTGAATGACAGAGTGAGACCCTATTTCTAGAAAAAAACAAGTTACATTTATTTATGCAGGGAGATATGAACGTTTTTCTTCTTCCATTTTAACTTCCCAAATCCTACATATTGTTCATTGCTTAGCATCCCCTGCTTGACTCAAGACCCCTGGACCATGCCAGTGGGTGAGGACCTCTGCCTCTTTGACTATCTAGTTCTTACCCATTCTGTATGACATTTCTTATTGTGAAATGTTCTTGCAGTTTTATTATATTCCCCAAAAAATTACTTATATCTTCACAAACTAGACATGATTGTAGTTTGAATATCATATGGTTTTATCCTCCTCATTTGAAAAAGAAACCCAAGTTCACACCTTTAGTGAAAAGAAGAGTAAAATCCCCTGCTCACTAAGTCAAAGTCAGGTAGGTAGAAATGGATGACAGCTTGTGGCTCTCCTCTGGTAGTCTACAGCTGAGAAAGTACAGGCTAGTCCCCACATAGGCATCAATAGGAGAGAAAGAATAGAAAATCGAAAACAGATTTGAATTCTTAACATCAGAATCTACTTAGAGCTGCTGCCTTTACTCAGGGCCATCATTGAGAGAACAAGCTATGAACTGTGGCCGTTAATGGATGACTTTATCATAATGATGAGAGGTTTCAAACAACTGTGCTAACATGCCAAAAGGAAAAAAAAGCATGTCCTGTGGATCATGGCTTTTCATTAGCCCATGCAAACATCACAGAATGAATTTACAGAAAACAAAAACATTTCATTGAAAGAATCCAGCAAGCCAACTAACTTGACATTGTGCTGTAAAAATAAAAAAAGAATAGACCAAATTGTTAGCATTAGTGTCACATAAACTTAGTTTGAAAACCAATTTAACTCTCACTGTCACTTCTGGGCATACAACATTTATTGAGTGCTTTACGCTGTTTTCTATTGCTTATAACAGAATACTTGAAAGTCAGTAATTTGTTTTTAGAACAAACTTGTTTTTTACAGTTATGGAGGCTGAGAAGTCCAAGGTCAAGGGGCGGTAATCTGGTGAGAGCCTTCTTGCTGGTGGGAACTCTGCAGAGTCCCAAGGTAGTGCAGAGCATCACATAACAAGAGGACTGAGCTTGCAAACTCAGGTCTCTTTCTCTTCTTATAAAGCCACCTGTTCTGCTCTCATAAACCATTAATCCACTAACTCATTAATCCATGAATAGATTAATCCTTTTATGAGAGCAGAGACCTTATGATCCAATCACTTCTGAAGGCCCACCTCTCAGTGTCATCATATTGAGAATTAAGTTTCAACATGAGTTTTGGAGGGAACAAATATTTAAACCACAGCATTAAGCTTTCCTCCAGTTATAAGGGAATCCATGAAATTCTCATGTCTTTGATCTTCCATCATAGCCAGTCTAACTAAAGCAATAGCAGTGCAGATTCTTCTACCTGACACAAATTCAGTTTCATAGTCATGTATACATGTTAAACCACTCCTTACAACTTGTTTTCTCTTTATTTATAATTACCTCACCTTTATTTTGTATTTCATGTTATTATTTTATTAATTTACACTCTGGTTTTAAGCAACTTCAAATCTTTGTAGAATTATTGATTAATAAATATATAGACAGCCATAGTGATAGATGTCATAAATTGGGTGTAGGGAACAGCAAAGATTTGGATATTTAACTAAAACTTTCTTGGTTTCTCCTAAAGCACGGTGCCCAAAGCCATGGGAGCCATCCCTTGCATCAGTGTGCCCTAGATGTGATACATGGAGTCAAAGGAGATTATTTTCAGAGCTTTAAGATTTAATGACTGCCCTGCTGGGTTCCAGACTTGTAGAGGGCCTGTAGCCCCTTTGTTTTGGCCAATTTCTCTCATTTGGAATGGGAACATTTATGCAATGCCTGTATCCCCATTGTATCTTGGAAGTAACAAACTTACTTTTGATTTTACAGGCTCACAGGCAGAAGGGACTTAACTGGTCTCCAAGGAGATGACAGACTATGGACTTTTGAGTTAATGCTGTAATGAGTTAAGATTTGGGGGACTGTTAGGAAGGCATGATTGGTTTTGAAATGTGAAAATACATGAGATTTGGGAGGGGTCAGGGGTGGAATGAAATGGTTTGGCTCTGTGTCCCCACCCAAATCTTATTTCAGATTGTAATACCCATGTGTTGAGAGAGGGAGGTGCTTGGATCATGAGGGTGGCTTCCCCCATCCTGTTTTCATGATAGTGAGTGAGTTCTCATGAGCTTTGATGGTTTTACAAGTGTTTGGAAGTTCTTTCTTCACTTCTTCTCTTCCTGCCGCCTTGTGAAGAAGATGCCTGCTTCCCCTTCTGTCATGATTGTAAGTTTTCTGAGGCCTTCCCAGTCATGCGAAACTGTGCATCAATTAAACCTCTTTCATTTATAAATTACCCAATCTCAGGGAAGTTCTTTATAGAAGTGTAAAAAATGGACTAATACACACTGTCCTAAGGAATTGAAAATTAGATGATGAATATAATTTTGTTACCAGCTTTGATGAACTTTCAAACAGTGTGGTTATCTGAAGCCAGAACACTCCCACAATTTGTACAGCTTGCAAAGAACTCATTTCTGGAGACAAAAGGTGGAAAACCAACTATGTCTTCTATACAAACTACATTATTAATATTTTTACATTAATCTTGTATGAAAATATTGTTAGCAATCTCCTATAAACATATTATTTCAAAAACAGATATATACATTTTCTTGTTTCTGATGGTTATAAGACTCTTAGGTATTACAGGCATCAAACACAAGAAAATGTATACACACACACACATTTAAGTTAAGCATACTACACAATGTATGTGACTAAAAAGTCAAAGAACCTCTCTTTACTTGCTTTGAAAATATGTCATCATTCTTCTGAAATATTAGTTCTATAAAAGAAAGAAAACAATACATAACTAATCTTTGGTTTTGATTGAAACCACTTGTTCCACGATTGTGTGCTGTCTGAAGTCCTGTCTGAGTCTGTCTTCGAATCTTCTGTGTTAAGCTATGTGATGGTTAATACTGAGTGTCAATTTGATTGGACTGAAGGATACAAAGTATTGTTCTTGGGTGTGTCTATGAGGGTGTTGCCAAAAGAGGTTAACATTTGAGTCAGTGGACTGGGAAAGGCAGTCCACTGACCCACCCTTAATCTGGGTGGGCACAATCTAACTAACTCCCAGCACAGCCAGAATAAAAAGCAGGCAGAAGAACATGAAAAGACTAGACTGGCTTAGCCTTTGAGCCCACCTCTTTCTCCCATGCTGGATGCTTCCTGCCCTTGAACATCGGACTCCAGGTTCTTGAGCTTTGGGACTCCGATTGGCTTCCTTTCTCCTCAGCTTTCAGACAGCCTATTGTGGGACCTTGTGATCACTTGAGTTAATATTTTTAATAAACTCCCCTTTATGTATACATCTATGCTGTTAGTTCTGTCGCTCTAGAGAATGCTGATTAATACAGTCTATCTTAGGCTGTCCAACACCATTAGCTGAAAAAGGCTGGTCCTACCATTTCATGTGATATATATCATGAAAGTAGTAAGTGTCATTCTGTGTGTCATTCTGTTTGGAGCTTTGCTTCAGGAAGAAAGTCCTTATAGCTCCTCTTTTATTTAATTAATTATCCCCTAGGAATTGTCTAGATAGCTCAACTGAGTTTTAGGAAACTAAAACCTATGTTATTTTAATTGAGTATATCTTCCACCTTATTGTTGGTAGTGAGTCTTACTCAATATTTGATATTAATCACAGACACTGAAGAAACAGCTCAGGGAACTAGAATTGCCATCTGTGACCAATCAAGTCCCTCTGGACACAACCACTGCTCAAAGGAGCTTTAATTTGTTGTGCTGAGATGTCATACCTGTCAGCTAACTCACACATCTTTCCAAGGATGTATAAGGTTTTGTTTTTTCCCTGTCTATAAAGGCAACATATGTTCCCAGCATTCATTGACAGGTTTTAACAGTATTTTTCCCCTAGTTGTGCTGTTAGTTGAGTTGTCAGACATAGGAATTTCTCTTTTGTCTTCAAAGAATTCAGAATTACAATCAGAACTAGGGGAAAATAGCAAAGCAGACTGACAGTCTAGCTGTCAAGATTGTCCAGCATTTTCTTAGCTGTTTATAAGCTAAGCACTGCTTGTCCTCCTTCCATTTCTCTAGCAAATGTAATACTGAGGAAATATACATGGACTTTATAGATGTAGACAACTGGAAAACATCAATATAGGTGAAGTAGTCATTTTATGAAAGTTAATCTTAAATTGTTCAGTTACTTGTGGCTAGTAAATTTTTTATGATTCATACATAGATCCTTAGGTGACTCCCGCATTATATCTAAGCTCTGCCTAAGAGACCAGAAATGCTGGGTGGTAAGCAGAGGCAGTATAAAGCAGAGAAGATGCTAAGGACTAGCTGGAGCTTGCAGGTCCCCCTCCCCAAGATGCTAATTTATTCTAATTAATAACGCTACATAAGCAAGTGCAAGTGATAGTAGATAAAACTATGCATAAGGGTAGATATAAAAGAGAAAATTTGAGTGGTTAGTATTGAAGAAAATCATGAGAATGAAGTAAGGAAAATTTTAGGTTGAGTAAAAACTGGTTGTCAAGTATTTAAAACCATAAATGCTGGATATGAAGCTGGGTATTCTTTTTAAGTGATTCTTGAGACATCTCTTGGGACAGTTCCCTCATTTTAGGTATGTATGTTGTTCAAAACAATGACAGTGCTGCAAATGGAAAGGATAGGAATTTTCCAGGGACTCCAGCAAGGATATAATCCAAGAAGAATAATTTTACATAGAAGATCATAAGCTCTTTGCTAAAGAGGAATTTCTCTATTTATGAGAAAATGAAAACATTTTCAGAGTCTGATAAATGCAACCCAGGTCGATAATGCACTCAGAGCAGTGTGAAGACTGCAGTTGTGGCCACGACCAGGATCAAACAGGAATAAGATTCAAAACCCTTCAATGTTCAGGGTTTGCTTTGGGCTTCCCACTGCAGCTGCAGCTGCAGCTATTCACTTTAAAAAAAAAAAAAAAATCCCACTGATAACGAATAAGACCTTTGGAGACCCAACCCTCTATTAGGACTAGAAGAAAGATTTAAAATTTTTGTCTCCATCTCAAGCAAGCCAGAAATGCACACTTCATTAGTAACATCACTTTATGTCCTGGGCTCATGTGGCAGATTTATTCACAAAGTAAAAATTTGAGGTTGGTTTTTTTTTCCCCCTTTCACAAAAATTTAAAGTCAGAATGATAAGTTTAATGAAAAGCAATTACTTACATACTTTAGTATACGGCTTACAAACTTTAGTATATGGCTTACAAAGGACAAAACCTGGACTCATCATAATTAAAAAAAGAAAAAACTCTTATTGATCCATATAGTTGTCCCAAATATTGGTCATGAATCACATTATGCCAGGTCCTTCAAGGAGCATAGTAATTTAGTAAATCTTCATTGGTACACTTGTCTCATATTCTTTTTGCAAAGTATTTTGTGTCCTCATCTACTATCAATATCTACCTGAAATAGAATGAGTAAAGTTGATCTGTCAGTGAATTATTGCAATTCCCACATTCCCGTATCCTGGCCAGGAAATAGGATCCTAGGGAATGTGGGCAATGCAATCATTCACATGCTCTCAGCGTGGTCATACCTGGCAGGCCAACAGAGCATGTTTCTTTCATGCAGGGCATGGCTGCAAACCCTCAAGGACAGCATGGCTCACTCTGGTTTCACTCTTACCTCTGAAATGTATCCCTCATTGGAGTTTGAGAGGCAGCATGACTAACTGTGATTAGGAGGCCACATGGTATGATGGAAAAAAAAACCCTGATTTTGGAATCAGAAGGCAAGTTCTTGTTCCAGTTCTAACTGACTGGCTACATGACTTCCGGCAAGTCTCTTCAAATCCCTTCAAATGTCCTCAGTTTCTCATTTGTAAATAGGGGTCATGACAAGTTACCCTACCTGGTTGTTTTTGGGGATAAAATAAAATAATATGTGAAAGCAATGAAATAATATATATAAGTGAAAAATTACATCATTAGTAATCAAAATTTCATATTTTCTTATCACAGGAATTAAACTGCCCCTACACAGTTACATTAACTGATTTTCCAAAAGAGGTCAATTAAAAAAAGACCCTGGTTTTGACCCTGGTCAAAAGTGCATTAGCAGAATGTTTACTCTTCCAAAGTGGTTGTAATTATCTTGAGACTGCAGTGTACCACTTGAGTCATGTAATGCTGTCAAGATTTTGAATCTACATTGATTTATTCATATTCACATTTTTCTCATGACCGGGTGAGAAGAATGAGTAATGACAAAAATAAATGCTGCTCCCTTGACAATTTCTGATTTCAGAGGCCTCTTTTAGTCACATTTAATGGTAGGCAATTAATCTCAGAACAGTGTACCTTTACCTCACCTGTCCTTGGAAAATGGGTGAGCAATATTGGTAAATGAGGCTCAATTAAAACCTTGACTAAAGTTGACATGGGAAGATTCTCAGTCTAGGGGTCAGAAAACCAGTGCTCTGGACCCAGCTGTGCTAAAAGCACATAGCATGTTCACATGACACCTAACCTCTATGGAAGCTGTTTTTCCATCTGTTAAATAGATAAAAGGGAGATTAGTGTTCAATTGTTCTTAACTATTTTGTGTGTCATGGGTCTCTTTAAGTATTGAAACTCGCAGCCACTCTTACCTCTATCTTCGGACTACTTAACACAAAATAAAATTTTAGCCAAGATCAGGGAATTCAAGGACCTATGTAGACCATCTACAGAAGACTTCAGAATAAAAATCACCAAATTAGAGCCTATAATCTTTCCACCTTGCATTTCTTTCCTAAAATGGAAGGCACACATTCTTGTTTGGGTCACAGACATGAAACCATGGCCTGGTGTAGCCCATTTTCTTCCAATAATAAAGATTACCTACTCTGATGATACAGAGAAAAAAACAAACTCAGTGTCTGCCTACTATATTCTTACAAAACAAATCACTTCTGACACCAGATGTGTGGGGGTTTCCCCCACACACCAAGCAAGCAATCAGTTCTGTAGTGAATAGCAGATGAGTGTCCTAAAATTCAGCTCAATTCTGATGGCATCTGCCTGGAGATTAACAGATCCCACAGGTTGAGGACTCAGTTCCACAGGACTGCCACCCACACACTGCTGATGCCAGACCAAAATCCCAGGTTGTTTTACCTGTGATTCTGTCCAACCAGCTATAAAATGGGATTTGCATGATTTCTTCCTTGGGTATGAGTAATTTGCAAAATCAGCTCACAGAATTCAGGAAAATATCTTAATTGCCTTTGCCAATTTATTATAAAAGATATTACAAAGGATACAGGTGAGGAGATGCTTAGGGCAAGGTATGGGAGAAAAGACACAGAGATTCTATACCTTCCCCAGGTGTGCCACGCACTAGGAACCTCCTAGTTTGTTCAATTCCTAGTTCTGTTCAACTATGCAGAAACCCTCTGGACGCAGCCCTTTTGGGTTTTTATGGAAGTCTCATTGATACAGACAGGATGCAGAAAAATACTGGGTAGAAGAGCGTGGGGTCCCTGGCAAGGGTTCCACCCTCAAGCCTGGACCCATGGCCCTAAATGAAAACATACATTCCTGTTTTCCCACTTGAATTTTGCCTTTTTCAAAACCTGCCCTTGGCCTGCCATGCCCCCCACCCTGTACCCATAAAAACCCCAAGTTCCACTGGCAGAGCAGCAGAGTGGAACCACAGAGAAAGAGAGAAGAGAAGAAGCATTTGAACGTCGAGAGGAAAAGAGACAGCTGGACATTAGCGAGGAATATGGCTGGGGATGGTCAGAGAGTAGTTCAGCCCGGGACAGCAAAAGTTCAGGGAAAGATTATATTCCCACTTTATCCCTTTTGCAGCTCCCCATCCCACTGAGTGCCACTTCCACCACTCAATAAAATCTCCTCATTCACCATCCTTTAAGTATGTGTGACGTCATTCCTCTTGGGCACTGGACAAGAACCTGGGTGTGGGCGCAAGAGTTTGTCACACTTACTCTCCACTGAGCTCTAACACTTAGCTGTCCACAGATGACAAATGCTAAGAGAGAAGTGATTGTAGCACATGCCCTCTGGGGCTCCAGAGGTTGCAGGCAACCCCTAGATGCTGCCACAGGCCTGTATGGGTTTGTTCCTGCAGGTGCCCAAAAGTGTTTGCCCCAGCTCTTGCACCCACTCACCTGCATGCTCCCCCCTCCTGCAAGGGGTTTGAGCTTGCCTCACCCAGTAAATGAGCCACAACCCTGTCACAAGTCCCTTGAAAGAGTCAAGGGAACTCTCCTGTCTCATCATTATATAGGCATGATTGGTTAAATCATTGCTCATTGGTGATCCAGTTAACCTTCAGCCCCTCTTCCCTTGCTGGCGGTTGAGTGGAGGATTTGAAAGTCCCAATGCTCTATTCCTGCCTTGGCTTTTCTGGTGACCAGCCCCCATCCTGAAGCTACCTAGGGGCTGCCAGCCATCAGTCAACTCATCAGCATACAAAAGACACTTATCACTTTACAGATTCCAAGGGTTTCAACTGTTCTAAGCCAGGAAACAGGGACTAAAGCCAAATATATATTTTACAATATGTATTCGAGGTCTTTGAATTTGGTCTTCAAACATGAATCACTTATATCAAAAGAATATATAACTCCAGAGATACTGGCACATTACTAGAATCCTACTCAATCACTAATGATTCGTCCACTTCATTATCATAATATAAGAATATGTCTCCCAAGGTGAGGCCACCCAGGTTTGCAGGCTTCCATTCAGTCTTGTCAAGTCCCAAAAGCAGGAGTGATCTCAGCAAACATAAAGCTCCACCCCTTCAGGCACCTGGTATAATTGATCTGGGAGACAATATCATCATTACTTGCTCTAACCTCTTTTGAGGTGTCAATATAATATTGAATTTACCTCATTACATGACAAATTTATTTATTCCTTTACCCTAGCTACTATTCTTCCTTCTCTTTATGCAAACGTTCCCATCTTTGAAAGGGACACTAGATTTGGCCACTGTGATTGTCTAGACTACAGTCAAAAATCCTAATCTAGCAAATGCCTTATCCTCATTCCACTCCTAATCAGATAGGATAAGGTTACACAAGTGCAGAATTAGTGTGCAATCTTTACCCCCAGGCAACATAGCCACATTCACTTTTAGTCCCAATTTTGCCAGAGGGAAGGAAGTCACAACTCACCCCCATCAGGACCCTAGGAATTCTGACAAAGGGTTTAAAAATGTAGTCACAGTTTATTGCTTAGTAGTAGTTGCTAGAAGGTGCTTACAGGTTTTTGCCATAAGCCACAGTTCATGTTCTACAAAGGGCTATCCAACAGACAAATTGTCCCAACCAGAGCTCTAGCTACTATTCTATACTGTGTGGGCCCAGGCAATCTTCGTAGCTCCCATTTGCATGTTCCTTTAATAGTGATTGAAGGGCACATTTATATGCCTTCTGTTTTATAATGCTAAGTATATGAAATATTTCCAAGTCAGATACAATGTCCATCTCCAGGTAAAAGAGACGTAATCACTTCACATGAAGCATGTTCAGATATACCAGTCTCCTCCAAACTTAATTCCATCAACCCTTACTTTACTAACTGTGGCCTCCATTAGGACTTTACCAACAGATTTTTGATACTAAGTAGGAGAAGTGTTCCCTGACCAGATATAACATTCCATGTTTAAACATTCCAACTTTTATAATTCTATCAATCCCTACATTTTTATGTTCTAATTTTAAGAACTTCTATTTCCTACCTCATAGAGAGCAATATAAGTTCAGATACAACCAGGTCAGTGCATGTTTGTGTCTTCCCACAGGTGAAATTTTACTGATGTTATTTCAATCACAAAAGTATTGGGCTAAATGGAGTTATCAAGGAGGCAATTCTCCTTGGTACCCATTCATCAGTAGTCAGAGCTGTGGGTACACATGCTCAAGGCATTCCACAGGTCAGTCTATATCATAAACCATACAGAGTAGCATACTTTGTTAATATATAAATGATATAGGTTAAAATTTCAGCAAACAGATAGCATTTAACATCAAGAGAAGAGGGGATAGAAAAAAGGTTTAACAAATCAGCCCAAGGAGAGTGACATAAACAAGGACAGTGTCCTGGAATCAGACCTTGCTTTGGGCAGAGCTTTCTGTAGCGGATGCCAGGTGCTGATTACGAGTGACAGCCAGATGGGATCTCTCAAGATGGCCATGTCAAGTTTGAGATGTCCTGTTCCTTTTATGGTGGAGTCCTCTTGAGTCCTCTCATGAGGACTGTTAGTAAAGTGTTATACTCTTATCTGGTTGGGTGATGTCTCTATTGGATAGGTGAACATATGGACCCTTTTGGCTTGATGTCTTTTGAAATGTAAGAGGAAGTCTTTTTCTAAGATGAACTCACTCATGTCAAGGGTATTTTGTGCAGCCCGCAGATCATTTTACCCACTGTTGTACAAAAGGCTTTGTGTCTCCAGAAGGGGGGTGAGCATGAGGACCCTGACTGTTTTGTCAATGTTTATCTTGATTAATCTGCCACAGGATATTTCAGATCAGATTTCTCATTTTAATCTCTGCCTTCTGACTTTTTGAATTTCTCCAAAGTGGAGTAAATGCAGCAAACATGTGTGGGACCAGGCGGTTATCTTTGATCCATCCAGCCTTAAATAGTATTGTATTAAGACCTTTGTTTTAACCCCATCAATTTCCATTTTATCAATCCCATTTCTTATGAGAAATAAAAATAAAATTTGAAGCCTCCCAACTGACTGAATGAACCCTTTTTTGGCCAAGAGGATCCCAGAGAAACTTGGAAGCTGAGTTCCTGGCTAGGATGCCATGGAACATCAGACTCACCTAGTTATAAACCCTCCCTTGCTAACTGCCATTAGGCTTTTTTCCCTAAGGGTTAAACAGAAATCGACCCTTTCAAGAGACTCCATGGCTGATTTCTACCGATCACCTGATGCTGGCCCTCCCTTTTGTGATTTAGGCATAACAAATGACCAGCATTCCTCCCTGGTAAGAGAGCACCAACCATGGAGTGGGTAAGGCCAGTCTACAGAGGATGTATGGTGAGAGTTTGTGTCCTCTACTTCACCCTTTGCCATCATCAGAGGACTGAAAACTCCACCCTTGAATCGTGCTAATGCTGCCTTTAAAAAAAAAAAGAAAAAAAAAAAAAAACAAAAAAAAAAAAAAACATGGGATGAATGCAGAGGCATGAAGCTCAATTGCACATGACCATGTTTATCCTGTCATAAATATTCCAGGCCTGTCCTATAGCATATTGAATATGTATATTCAGCCACCTTGTTCAGCATAGATCCTTGTCATATTATTTCCACCTTCTGATCCAGGCCATAGAAGCATCATGACATGATACTGTTTCTAGCTTCTTGCTGGAGGCTATGCTTCTCAGCCTGTCAGAATGGCCACCCTGAAGTCTGCAACTCTTTATGAGAAATACAGGCCTCGTTTCCAAATTTATGAACCTCATCATTCTTCATCTGACATCTAATAACCATCTAAAGATTTTCATTCTGCTAGGTACAGTCCTATGACTCTCCCTTTCCTTTTTCCTCTCAGCTTCACCTTTATCCATGTTTACTTTACTCACCTTATTTCTTGAAAACAATCTAAAAAATTTCATCTTCCTGGGATAACTCTTCTCTTTGCCCTTTCTCCATTCTCTTGTTAATTAACCTAGTATTTTTATTAGCATCTGTAAGACTCATGAAGGAAAACTGATACAACAAATTTAATAAGGCTTCCTCAACTGTCTTGATTTTACAGCAGCAAGGTCATATTGTGGGGATCCACATTATCTTTGATTTCCTTATGCATCCAGTGAACCAACTCCTACACAACCACAGCATTTATCACGACTTGGTTAAGAAGCATATTTAGCAGGTGAATATCACAGTCATCATAAAGCCAGTTCCACATGGCTTGCATATCAATTGCTTCATCTGTGGTGTTCCACTTGGCATTTATGGGTAGAGTCAGGCAGGCCCCTTCTCAGGGTAAACAAAGTTCACAGTGGCTTTTATCCAGTTCATCAGTGTATCTGTTTCCTCGAGAATCTCCTCCCACGTATCTAGATTGGGTATAGCAACCTGTGATTGTTCCATAATTAGCTGTGAGTCCTGCATCAACCCAAACATGCTCTTTAACTCTGCCATATTTAAAACTAAAGATACTGCTCCTAAATTTGTTGCTCTCACAGTCAATTTTAGTAAAGGCTCTTCAAGAATCTGATGATGCCAAAATGAAGTAATCTCTTCACATTAAACCCTCTGGTTTTAATAGTTTTCTTGATTTTCTTCTTCCCCCACATTGACTGTCTTCTTGGTAACACAAGACTTATTTTCTGTTGTCCTTGCATAATTTTTCCCTTGAGGGGTGACTTTAAGGCTCGTGGCCAAAGGTTGGTCAAGAGTCAGGGGTCAACCCAGCACTCTCTTTTACTCCATTTTAACTACTGCAGATAACAATAACCTTTCTCTTATTATCTTTGATTTCCTTATGCATCCAGTGAACCAACTCCCAGGGAGTTGAATCCTTCTTTAAACTCCATTGGTAACTTTTACCTTTAGGAAATGACTGCAGCACAGTTACTGCTTCTTACCATGAGCGACCACATGGCTACCCAGGAATCAAAAGTTCCTCATCCCCCACCCTCTCATGTTTTTTGTTTCTAAATCACGTGTTTCCACAAGCCAGAGCTGTTCTAACAAAACCCACTTCTCACATACAATTCTGACAATACAGAAGAAGAACAAATTCAGTTTCTTCCTATATCTGCTCAGACCTACAAATGGGTATTTAACACTACTGCCCAGTGAGATAACAGCATCATCTTCACAAATAATGTCAATGTTTCTAAGTAATAGAAATGAATTCAATTTGTCTCAGTGATACCCAGAGAAGTGGTTGCCCATAGGCCCTGAATTTTCCCTCAAGCCACTCTGTTATGTAAATGAAAACGATGCTAATTAGTTTTATCAGAAACTGTAGGCTCTCATCATTTACATTCTCCTCTGAAGAAAGTATAACTTTCCTAAGCCAAATCAATATCAACCAAATATTACAATGGAATAAACACATTTTCAGACATTAAAGTTCTCCAAAGATTTTGCTTTTATGGATCTTTTTTAGGAAATTGCTGGAGATTTTGCTCATCAAAACAAAGAATTAAACTAAAAAGAGCAAGATGTGAAATCCAGGAAGTGAGAAGTGTAACGCAGAAAGACCTCTTTAACAGCAAAGATAAGTCCAGAGACCATAGCTATGCAGAAAGGAGGGTATGTGGAAAACAGAATTAAAAGTTATTTCTACAGAGCCATTAGAGGGTGTACAAAACCTTAATCAGAAACTTGAAAAAAAAAGTCAAGTAACAGAAAAAAAGGATTACTAGAGGTGAGGAAGGATGGGGATGAAAGGGTATAGCAAAACATTGATTAAGGGATGCGAATGTATTGATAAACAGAAGAAATAAATTCTAGTGTTCTATAGGACTAAAGGGTTATGAAAATTAACAACAATTTATTGTATACTTTTAAATATCTACAAGGGAAGATTTTGAATATTCCCAATGTTACCAGTGGAAAAGACTCAAGTTACCCAAGTTTCTGGCGGCGAGTTTGTATGGGTCCACAGCAACTTCAGTCCTTGCCTCCTCAGAATAAAGAATTCAACTCAGGAGCATAAAGCAGAAAAAGAGACCAAGGCAAGTTTCAGAGCAGGAGTGGAAGTTTATTTAAAAAGACCTTAGAACAGGGGAAAAAAAGGAAGGTATACTTGGAAGAGACCCAAGCAGGCATGTGAAGGTTAAAGAGAGAGGCCAAGCACCCTGTTGAGTCATGATCCTAGGACTTTTATAGACTGGCCTCTCTCTTGTGATTCTTCCCTTAGGGTGGGGCTTTCTGCATGCCCAGGACTTTCCTTACCCTTTAGAATTGAGCATGCACAGTGTGTTTAGTGAGTTATACGCATGTCCATCTGAGACTTTCTTCCCTTTTCCGGTGGAGTGTGCCCCAGGAAGATCGTACTTCATTTTTGTTTCTTAACATACATGCCCAGGAAGTTGTTTCTCCCTGGGGCCTCCATTCAGTTAACATTTTGATGTTAATAGGTGTGAGCCATCAGGAAATAGCCTATCCATGATCATTTTTAGAGAGGCAATGTGATAATTGCCAAACCATCACCTGATATTTCTAGTGGGTTAGGGGAGAGCCCTCTCCTGCCCTGATCATGCCTATCTACTTGTAACACCAACACAAAGAAATGATAAATGTCTGAGGTGATGGATATGCTAATTACCCTGATTTGATCATTATACACTGTACACATGTATCAAAGTATCACACTGTACCCCATAAACAGGTGTAATTATTCTGTGCCAACTAAAAGTAATAATAAATGCAACAAAACTTCTAAGATAGAAAAGGTAGTGAATGGCAAAAATAAAAGTACATAAAAATATTCACTTAGTAATAAATATTTACAAGACCAAAATAATAAAAGCTCTAAATATGGCCTTAACCATAAGCTATTTGGCAAGATTTTAGGAAAACAAATATTTGTATATGTGAAGAGGGGTACAGGAAAACAAAATCCTCATCTTCTACCATCAATAGATAATAAGCAAATATAAAATATAATAAAACATTAGTATGATTATGCCATTAGAAATGTGTAAGTAATTACTGAAAGCAACAGCTAAAAGAATTGAAAATATGTGTACCTGGGTACTGGAAAACAGGATATTGACAGAGTAAGGCAAGCTGTAATATTATTTGACTTTTCTAATTGTGTATACTAAATACCTTGATAAAAATAAAAATCAAACATTAAAAAGATAATAAGAATATAAGATAGACTATAGTCATATGTGCCTCACTCTGGAGAGGAGCAAAATATTGCCATTGTTCTTCCCTTCAGATTCTAAGGAGGTTCTGCTTCTACCCAAGGTCATCTTTATGTAACTTCTTCCTAGACCCCACAGTAGATTCCAGACAGTATTGGAATTTAAGCTGTTTCATGGTCTTTCATTATTTGTCTTTAGCTATGATTAAGAAGTAACATAAGAACTAAGAAAAATATATTACCTGTTTGGACAAACGGAGGCAAGATGGTGCACTTCCGGGTTCTTCTTCACCAGCTTTTCCCCCGCGCCAGCGCGCAAAAATGCAGCCTGCGCCCCCGAAGGTGCAGATCAACCGGGCATGCGCCAGGTGACGTCATCCGAAGAGACCAAGATTTACCTGGTCGCACCTGCGGAACGCCCCGGACACGCCCGTGCCCCGCCTATTGCCTTCCCACTCCTAGAAAAGCCGCTCTCGGCCAGTGAGCCCTGGCCTTCTTACAGCCTCACTCCTGTCCGGATGTTGGGACTGTGGAAACTCTGTCCGAGAGCCCCATGGGGGGACTCTGCCGGCCTCCTTCCCCGGAGGCCAACAGACTTCTCCCCCACACCTTAGGTTACCAAAATAAACTTGCAGTTTTGCTCCTACACTTGCCTATCCGCTGGTTGCTTTGCGCTCGCTCGGCTGTTCTTAGAAAAACAAATCATTACCATTGCGTTTTAAGTCATTATTTTGATTAAGTGACTTAGTGTCATGTTAATGCAATATTGTTGAGTCAAGATCAACGGTGGGAAACTCAGCTTTTGTCTTATCAAGTTCCATATATTCTGCGCTTTCAAAGCCGTCACTCATTACATTGTTATGTTGCCAAAAGCAATTCATACAACTTCTAATTTTACACATGCTAAACTAAAAACAAAGTGTCATACCAATCAGGAAACCCTGATTACAGATGTATTGAAAATGAGGGGTTTCTCTAGTGCATTTGGTTGCTGAAAAGGAATGTCCCAAGTTGCTACTACCTGCTAAAGACTAGAATGCTCTCCAAATATACTGACACTTTCTCCTTCCATCTTTGCTGGTACAGCTGATTGTTTCCATCTCAGAAAAGATAATGAAGAGCAATCAGACTGGGTTTCTTACTGTGAACACAGACAATTTTTTTCCACTTTGTCTACCCAGCAGATGAAATAGATATTGGATTTGGACATGTAACTAATGAAATGAGAACAACAGATTTTAGGAGTGTGAAAGGAAACTCCTGGGGACCCAAAATTACTAAGCCAAGGGAAAAGTTAACCTGGGAATGGCTCAGGACAAGCCTTCCTTTCATGCTATTCAAAGTCATCCCTCTGCTCACTGAGACAGATGTATTCTGACTTTGGAAAGGCTTTTTCGAAACTCAAAGAATGCAACTGTCTGTCTCTCACCTACCTGTAACCTCCATGGAAGTCCCCTCCCTGTTTTAAATTGTCCCTGCCTTTCTGGATGGGACCAATGTACTTATAAAACGAATCTGTGCCCCAACCACCTTGGTCACATGTCATCAGGACCTCCTGAGGCTGTGTCATAGGTGTGTGTCCTTGACTCTGGCAAATAAACCTCCTAAAATGATTAAGACTTGTCTTGTCATTTTTCTCAATTGAAATCTGGTAACCATGAGGAGATTCTGAGTAAAGGTGGCCTGGCCTGCAGCAGCTCGCCTATCAGTGTTTGGTACCGGCTTGGGCACCTTATAGCCCAGTCTGATAGGACAACTGCTGAAGCCCAGGAACTCTTTCCTTTAGGGATCCCTAATCTTCCAACATTTTTTTGTTGGGGGTCTGAGGTTTATTTGCTGTTAAAAAAAAAAAACAAAAAACTCCTTTTGAGGGGAGTTTCCACTCTTCTCCATCAAAGAAGGCAAGCCTGTCTCTGCATCAGTGGAGAGCAGTTTTCAGCTTGGGCCCCGCTACTAGGTAAAAAAATCGGTTTGGGATTCTGTCTTGAGAATTCTTTTCAAACAATTAAAGTCAGCATTAACAACCAGCTGATGTTAATGTCTGCTTACACATAGAACACTCAAAAATCTTATAGTTTGTGTAATCATTGTTGGTTTTTCTTAACTATTTTGTTGTTTGTTTCTGTCTTGTTGGGGATTTTTGTGCATGTGCTTTGGTCCTTTCCCTTATTGAATTTAACCAACTCCAAACCCTCTAGCTCATGAGTGTGGAATCTTCCACTTTGAAGAACTAAGAGCACCTTGCCCCCATCAGCCTTTCGGGACATTCTCAGGCAACTGAGAATCACGTGAGGGTGTCTGGGAGGAATGCTCCCTAAGACATGCAGCAGCTGTAAATAGGATTCCTCCTCAGAAGAACATATTTAGGGTCTAATCTCAGCCAGCAGGTGCATGTAAGGAGTTGACCCCTCCCACACCTTGAGCCCCTGACATACTGTGCTAGATGGCCACAACATGGTTGGACCGAACCAGTTCAGGGTTAATGGCCCTAAAATGCTAGGTCTGTGAGCAGCACATTTTGGGTCCAACACATGTCCCAATTTGGTCACATTCAAAGGGGAACCCTTAAATCATGGGGAGTAAGGCCTCTAAAGTGGCTAAATACCCGCCCCCCACACACACAAAAGGTGGTATGGTGGGGGGGGGGGGCCGGGGGGGAGAAAAGTGGCCAACAAAAGGAAAACAAAAAAGAGGAAAATTTTTGGTTTTGACGACGAAAGGGACTTTCTTTATATAACAAGGCCCCTTTTTGCCAGCCAGACCAAACTGAAAGAGCAAGAGCTGTACTTGTGAAATAACAGTTTTTGTTCTAGCTGAAATATGGAGATGAGATTTCAAAACTTTTTTTTTAAGGAACTCAATGGTTAAAAGTCAAGATGTGTATATGTGTGCATCTTTGTATTTAAAAAGCCTTCATGTTTTGGGGTTTTTCTGTTTATTTTTCTCTCCTAGAACCTTATCTTTTTTTGAGTAAAAAAAAAAAAAAATTTCTTCTCAGTTAACTGAATTCTATTTTTATCTGATTTTTTGACTAAAATAGTTATTGCAACAGAGGCTGCTCTTGGGTTTTATATGGAAGACTGTAATTTAGACACTCAGAAGTGCCTTTACTTGAAAAAAAAAAAAAAAAGATTACGTGCACTGTAAAAGCATCACGTGGTCTAACCTCAAAATAATTCTCATTTTTTGAAGACCGAGGATTCAGTGTGGGCTCTACCAAGAGCTCAGAGATCCAGTTTAAAAAAAAAAAAAAAATAGATAATCCCTATCTAAATAAATTGGTCTCCTTTTACAATCCAATAATAAATTTCTATAATATTATGTTTGATTGGCTAAAAGAAAAACAAAATCATCCCCTTCTGACTACCCTATTTTTGTGAATTCAAACAGACCCCCAGACTTTTTCTCTCTGTACCTTATGATGCAAATTTTGCTATTTGATTTTCACCTGAGATGTTTCCTTTAATATGGAAATTTAAGGCTATTTAGCTGACAACTGCCTAGGGTTGTGAAATAGGTTATCAAGAATTGGGAATTCTAAAATAGGAAAAAACAAAAAAAAAGATCTTTATGAATCTGTAAGATGTACTTCTATCAGCATGCCTGATATGTCTATATATTTATGTGTTGTGTACACAATGTTTCACTACTGAAAATATATAAAAAAGCTCTAATTAATTGGTTCAAGAAAAATAAAATGCTTAAATCAAATATTTTATCAGGAATAAAGAAAGGACTATTCAAATGTTTTTTAAATTTTATGTAACAAGTAAAATCTTTAATAATAAGCTAGCTTTAAAAATATTGGTAAAGTAATATTAGAAATGTCTTAAGAATTGCCAGCATACATTTTTTGCTTGCATTTATTAATCGAGCAATTTCATACTTACCCCTGCTGAATACTATAAGGTATCAAAATTTGGCATGTGGGTTACAAAACTATAAACCCAGCCAAAATAGAATGATCTTTTCTTGTGTGATTTTTAATACATAACACATTGATATTGGTTTAATAAAAATAGCTACATCTTGAATTAGTAAGATTACCATAACTTCTAATTCTGTGGCTTTAAGCAGTCTAGTTCACAGGCAGTAAGAAGGTTTGTTTGGGGAAAGGACTATTATTGTCTTTGTTTTCAAAGCTAAACTGTAAACTAAGTCTCCCCCAAAGTTAGTTTGACCTATGCCCAGGAATGAACAAATATAGCTTGGAGGTTCAAAGCAAGATGGAGTCAGATAGGTCAAATCTTTTTCATTGTCTCAGTTATAATTTTGCAATAACAGTTTCATGACTTTAAATCATGACTATTGCAGTATTCATAAATAATCTAGGTAAACAATTAAAATACAATAATTAGGCAAATGTAATGGAATAAATATTTGTAGACAAATTTGTCATAATTTATAAAGATAAATTAAATAACATATATTCTATTATTTGAGTATTTTCCAATAAAAATATATTGTAGGAAAATACTCCTAAAAGAAAATGTGTGTCCTTTTTTACAAAAGTTGAATAATTTTTGTCTAATTCAAAGCTTATTTAATGGTAATGTATAAAATAAGGTAAAAGGGACCAGGAATTAAGAGAAATGTAAAGAAAGTTACAGAAATAAAGGGGTTTTGTTTGGTTAAAAAAAAAAAAAGCTTAAAGAAAAATAATTTTATATAAGGAAAAAACCTTGAATGGTAAATTTAAACCTAGAATAAAATGACTGATTTTTTAAGAAAGAGCAATGTTCAGGACAAACCAGAAGGTCCAGGCATGTCATAAATGGTCTTTGTAAGTCATAATAAAATAATTTATTAAAAAAACTTTTATGTAATCAAGTTGTCTATAATTAAAGGGAAATTATAATGGCCTTTCTAGAAATTGAGCTTGTTGTAAAAAAGCACTTATACACTAAATTAATGGTTAGAATGATGATATTTTCTTAAGGAGTTAATTTACTCTTAATAAATAACAGATTTTAATTTTTTTAACCCACAGTTCAACTTTTACTGCATCTCATCATTTTTTAGCTTTCTCTCCCCTTATAAAAAGCATATTTTCTTGAAGGTCTAAAGGAAATGTTTTCTTCGAACATAATATTCTGTGCACTACAGAAGATCTTTTCTTTTGCATTTTGGTAACTGGACTAACAGAATTTACGTTTTATCAAAATAATTCCTATGCCATTATTATTGAGTTTGATTTGCTTAGGAAAAATCTGAGATTTAAATATTTTTTTAATTAAGGTTATTACATTCGTGTATCTTTGTGTATGTGCTTTCAAGTCCTTGTAACATTGAGTTACAGGGCTTTGACTCCTGGGTCTAAATGGAACATCAAATCCTGCTAAATCTTAAACACTCACAACAATTAAAGCCTCATCTACAGGCCCTGTAGAAGATGCTAATCAAAACAGACTGCATTCATAAGAAACAGGGCCAGAAATTAAAGTTTTTCAAGTCCTCAAGGCCCAGGTACTATTGCAGAAGAGGTGGTGTATGAGACTGTAAGGACTGATTTTAAAAGATACAATAAGTTTGGTTTCTCTACAAATTAATCATTAATGTCAAAGGCACACTGATATAAAACCAGTATCTTGAAACTGTTCTTTTGAACTATTGACAGCTTTTAATGATTTAGTATACTCCTATGAACAAAATTTGGAGCATATTTGTTTTTCTTTACCTGATTTCTGCAAAATTTGGAAGCTATTTGTAAGTATTCTTAACTTATGACAGTACAGTTATTTGCATAAGTGTGATAAAAAATATGTTTTTATTTGTAACAAGACACAATTGGAGAAATTGGTTATTTTGCCAAGGCTTTAACTAGAATGGTGTGTTCTCCTTTAAGGAATCAAACTTAACTGATAGAACCAATAAAAGCCTTTGAGAAAACTGGTCTCTTATTTTACACAGTCCCTGCACAGGGTTTCTGACATGTGGTAAGTGAAAAATGTCACTTTCTGACAGGTCCAGGAGCCTAGGTTTATCTTGGAACCTCAAGAGGAGAGGAAATCCACCCAATTTATAGGTATTTGATGGTACAAATCCATAGCTGGGCTTGGCTTTTAAAAAGTCTTAACTGAGATTCTTTCTATGGAACAAAGTTTCATCGAAGCCAATTTTAAAAAGCCTATGTGAAAAATAATTATTCTTGCTACACTGTAAACAAATAATGTGGCCAAGTGTAATAAAGCAAATCAGTTCTACCATGATTTTTCTTCAGTAAAAATAGCAAATTGGAGAGAGAAAAATTACATTTCAAAAACTATAATACACCTATTGTTAGATTCTAGTCTTGTCCAGTGTTTTTAAATTTTTATTATTTTCTACAGTTTGGACCAAATTCTAATTTTTCTTGACTACAAGTCTTCAAAATAATGTTTTCAATTTTTTAAAATTTTTTTCTAATTTGGAGTCACTAAAAACTAAGCTGTGCTTTTGTAAAACCTGGTGAACTAAAACTAGACAACTTAAACTTCAGAAGAAAATAACAGCAACCTATTTACATACATAAGTTACTTTCATATCTGCTTACTGATGTATAGATATCAAAGTAATGTGGCCTATATCAATTTTCCAGGATTGTCCTTTTGTTTGTTGTTGTTTTCTCCCTTCCTCCCCCTCTTTTCTCTCCATAGAATGTGAGAGTTCACAACCTTTTAAAAACAAGCTTTCCTAATAACTCTGAATGTGTACAGGAATAAATCATCCAAGCCATAAAAGATCAGACAAAACCTGGGACCAACACTTATTTTCTTCTGAAATGCTTTCTCTAAAACATTTTTAAAAAGAAAGAGGGAAAATGTGAAAGGAAAATCTTGAGGTCCCAAAATTACTAAGCTAAGGGAAAAGTTGAGCTGGGAACTGCTCAGGACAAACCTGCCTCTCATTCTGTTCAAAGTCATCCCTCTGCTCAGAGATGCATATCCTGATTGCCTCCTTTGGAAAAGCTTATTAGAAACTCAAAGAATGCAACCATTTGTCTCTCACCTACCTGTGATCTGGAGGCCCGAGTAGTCCCTGACTTTCTAGATGGAACCTAAAATGTATGAAACCAAGCTATGTCCCAACCACCTAGGCCACATGCCATCAGGACCTCCTGAGGCTGTGTCATGGGTGCACATCTTTAACTTTGGCAAATAAACTTCCTAAAATGATTAAGACTTTTCTCCTCATGTTTCTCAATTGACAGGAGAAATCATTTTGCTTTCTCCAACCACAAACCCCAATCACCATAAGAGATGTCCCCTAAGTTCACACCTTTGAATACTCAGAAAACATTGAGGAAGACAATGCAGACAGTTTACTCTCACTGTTACAAGGAAAATAGCTCTACATACAAATCCTATTAAAGTGCATGAATTTCTAGGTCATTTTTCTCTAGTCTGCAAAATGCATTTATATGCACACTCCAAACTGAAAAGAAGTTTTTTAATGATAGCCCACCACCATCTATTGTATATATTAAATTTCTCACTCTGTTTTTGCCAATTATGCAATACTTTAGAGATGGGGATCTTACTTCTTCCAAAAGCAGCCTGATCCTGTATATCAAGAAGAGTTGGGGAGATCTATCTTTCTTTCATCCATGACTCAGTGATTTCCACCCAATAATTATTTTTATTTCCTTTGGAGTCATAAAAACAACAATAAATCTAACCTCATTTCCACATTATAGCCCTTAAAATAGTTGGTGGCAGTCTCCATTATCTCACCACAAATCATCTTCTGTCTCCCACAATGCCCAGCTTCTTCAGTTTTATGTTAAATAAACATATGTTATGTTAGGCCATTCTTGCATTGCTATAAAGAAATACTTGAGGCTGGGTAATTTATAAGGAAAAGAAGTTCATTTTAACTCGTGGTTCTGCCAGCTGTTCAAGCATGGCACCAACATCTTCTCAGCTTCTGATGAGGGCCTCAAGAAGCTGCCAAATATGGCAAAAGGTGAAGGGGAGCAGGTGTTTCACATGGTGAAAATAGAAGAAAACCCATCAGGCTCCATCTCCAACCCTGGGAATTGCATTTCAACACTAGATTTGGAAGGAACAAACATCTAAACCATATAATATACCATGGCCCTAATTCTGTTCACTGAAAGAGTATTGTTTGATTGGGCTTTGAGCAGAGGTTTTGAGTCAGAAAAGCCTGAGTTCTAATTTTACATCACCCCTGAATGTATATGACTCTAAGTGAAGTATCTAAGCTTCAGTGTTCTAATCTAAAAAAGAAAAGGCAATAACGATATTTACCTCTTAAGAACATGAGTAAAAACTAATCAAGGTGCCTGAAATGAATTAGATATCAAGATAATACCGCATTGCTGCTGTGGTAGTTGAGTATGAATGTGTTTCAGCTTGTCTGTTCTCTGAAAAGAGATACATCCAAGTCTCAATACACTACTCCAAGCATGATCTGAACAACACTGAGAAATGTCATAATCTTGCACCACTGGGCACAGCTTTCGTGATTGGCAGGCCTCTTTCATTTCTTTATTCACTCCTCAGTCACGCAAAAGGTATTAATTTCTACTAAGACCATGGAGCCACATCATTCTCTCCGACTATCCAGGATTGGCCCTGACCAAGGATGTCAATAAAGGAAAAACTAGAGTGTGTTTTCAATTCCTAAGATTCTCCTTACAACCCTAAGTAGAAAATGGTAGTGTGCTTTCTCTATTATGAAGATGAAAGAAGAAAAGAAATAATAAAAACTGCCAGACTTTCCTTGTTGGTTCATTTTTAGCAGTTCAGCATGTGATGAATATCCTCAGGATGCCAAAATAACCCTGAAAACAGGACTTTGGCTATCTGAGATGGAACAGTTACAGACTAGACAACAGTGCTAATGACAACTTGCTTTATTTGTTGTCAATATTTAGATCTTGGGAGAACAAATGTATTTGAAGAAAACTTCTATCTTTGGAAAAATAATACATTTGAATTGATTTTAGTTTAATTTTTAAAAAATGTGTCAATAACAATAGGTGACCAAACAACCAAATCGATGAGTATGTCCCTGGGTTATTTTTACACTCTACACTAGGCTTCTCAGGGAAAAGAAATGCGTACAATCTCAGAGCTTTGGGAATAAGAAACTACAGGAAAGATGGCAAAGCTGAAAGCATGATTGTTTGATTAGGAAAAATATCAGCAATATGTAAATTGTGTGAATTAAAATAATTGAATCGATTATTAATATAATTATTTTGTTTTGTTTGCAGAAAAAAATAGAAAACATGAAGAGGCAGAAAGGATGTGAAAAATCTCCCATAACACTGCCACCAGAGATAATTATCTTTTAAAAACTCTGTAGAAAGAGAAAAACCACATGTTCTCACTTATATATGGAATCTAAAATAATTGAATTCATGAAAGCAGAGAGTAGTGGTTACCAGCAGCTCTGGAGTAGGAATACAGAAAGATGCTGGTCAAAGGGTACAAAGTCGCAGTTAGATAAAAGGAATAAATACTATGTATTTAAAGTGATAGATACACTAATTAGCTTAATTCAATCATTCCACACTGTATACATATATCATAACAGCACTGTATACTCCATAATTATAAATGATTATAATTTGTCAAAAAAATTATTTTAAAAATAAGAATCTATTAGAAGTAAGTAAAACAGACAAAAACTCTGTATATAAGGCATATTTTACACCATTTCAAAAGTGGTATTTTGAAAAAATATATTTCATAAGGCACTTTTCAACCATTATTAACAAAGATCAGAAATAGCAGAAAAATTGTCTCTGAATTCTAGTAGCCACAGCACTAAACAGGGATTTCTATACTTTTCTATTTAATTTCTTCTCATAATTGCATAATGCCGAAGATTCATTTAAAAAAGAATGTAAGTAATCTTTTCCAAGTGGTTTTAGGCACAATAACTATAACACTGAGGAAATTAGGCAAATCATTTTAGCCTGTGTTTTGTGTTTAACTAAAACTGTTGTGTCAACCAGAAAACAAAAATCTAGTTATGGAATAGTGAATGGGTTCTGGGGAAAGAAAAAAAGAATATGTTCAGTGAAGATCAGTTTTCTGAAAAAGGAAAACAAAAAAACAAACAAACAAAAAAAACCTTTCTGGTAAACTCAGATTTTTAATGGCATGTAAAAATGTTGGAAAAAAAAATGTACAGTATACTCAGTGAAAAATATAATTGGGAAAATAATGAAATTAAAATAATGTTAGAAAAGCTAAATTCTAAAGTTAATACAGCTAAAGATATTAAGGACCTTTTAAGTTAGATTTAAAGCAGGTAAAATCAGGAAGATAAAATATCCCTGAGTGTGAAACATAGTGCTATGTTAACAGATTTTTGAATGAAGATAGAATGAGGTTTTTTCCCTTTACACTCAAATTCCCCTAGGAGAAGAAGGGTCTTTTCATTAGAAAGCATACACAATCACTCAAGTCCCTTCCAATTTGAACAGAAGGGATTCTGTTTGAGTTTTGGGTAAATACCACCGGACATATGGTTTCAAATCCAAAAACTTCTTAGAAGTTTAATAACTAAGCGGCCACTTTTCACAGAACAGTACACCTGATATCAAAAGATTGAAAACAGTATATTAGGAATATGATTATAGGACACATAATATAACATATATATGTAAATAATTACATTGTTGCCTACAACTTAAAATTAAAACCCTAAATTCAGGAGGCCAAGGTCAAAAGAGAATAACCTCAGCATTTCAACTGCAGCCGTTTGCTTCTCAACTATCTGAAATCACAAACTGCTTAAAAACCTATTTATTTCATTTTTCAGAATATTTGCTCAAGAATCAAGAATTTCGTATTATGTTCTTAACTGCAACCAGAAGGAAAACCCAAACTTCTTTTTTGCTCAAAAAAATTCAATGATCCTCCATATTAGTCAATGTCCTGTGATTATTCCCCTACTGTTTCATTAGAATTAAATCACAAGCAAGCATTCAATTAGTGAAAGACACCAGAGAAGTAAGATGACATTCAACTCAAGTCACACGAAAATAATTTACAATGTTTTAACGATGTAAGTTATGTTAAATTTGTGGCATCATGAAATTCCTTCTAGATTATTTCTTACATAATTCTCAAAGCTAAAACATAATACAGTATCCACATTCTTTTTTTATCAATAAAATAAAAAACAAATTTAAAAACACTTTAAATAAATATATTTAAAAATTAAATATATGAGGATATATGTGTATGTACACATGCACACACATGTGCATGCATACACAGTTTTTTTGTTATTTTGTCTTTTGGTGAAGAATGTTAAGTTACATGATTTTTGCTAAAACATGTTCTCTTAACTGGAAATGCCTGTCTGTCTCTAGGAAGTATCTAATCAACCTTGTTGGTACCTCAGTACTGTTGTTATACTCTGGGGTGCACTCAAACTGAAATAAATTTATAGAAGTAATATATGGGACTTGGAGAGGGAGATGCAATGCTGTGTAATAAAAGTAATATTTTTTAAATTGGTGGGTTTTCTACTATACCTTTCTAAGTACATAGCTTAAAGCATTTTGTTGTGGAGAAAGATGTGACTAGTGATTCAAAATGCAAAGAGAAGGGGCAAGTTCTAATTTTCAGACTAGGATTAAGCAGCAAGATACATACTATTGTCTTAAGACATGATTTTCTAAGTAATGGAATTCTAACTGTCTTTGAAAAATCAGTTATTAAGCCAAGAGGAGTCAGTCCTCACATTTTTTTTTTTTTTTTTTTTTTTAGAATATATGGAACATAACCATTAAATGTTGTCTTCCATTAAGCCTTGGCTAGAATTAAAAGAGAAAATAAGATATAGGGGAAGCAGAGAGACTTAAAGAGGGCTGACTAGAGGCATCTGGTACTTGCCTTCTCCAAAAAAAGAACTAAAATAGCACACACTGAGATAATCACACTTTGAATAGATTATCTAGGATTCCAACAGAGAAGTGAGAGGAAACACCTAAAACAAGGAGAGGGAAGCTAGGCAGACTGCTCAGCCAGGATTGGCTGGGATCCTGAATAGGCTCCCAAGTGCAGGAAAAGGACAAGTGAAGTGAGAGATCCCCAGAAGGGAATCCTCTCTTATGCCATAAGAGACCACCTCAACCCTCTGGCCCTGAGACTTACATAGGGAGCTGCCTGGAAACTGCACAATATTGCTCCAGAAAGGGAGATCACACTAGATGTCACATACCCCCTGAGTCCTAAACACCTGCAGTATAGTGCTAATTTGAGGACCCATTCTCCATCAGACCACCTCCTGCCCTGGGCCCCAGCAGCCTCTGCATCTATACAGCCCTGAAAATCTATTGACATCACCTACCCACAGTCTCAGCTGCTGCTGGCTGCTGCCCCCAGAAGTATAAGCTATTGGCAGCAATCAGGCTTCCACTAACAGCTGAGTGACGGTACACTGTCATATACCCTAACAACAGACTCCCCTTTCTGCAGCCACCACAGCTGCTGACTGTAGCTGCTTGAGCCAAAGCCCAAGCCACTGACTGAAACAAGCCACCTCCAGCGGTGGAGCCATAGTGCATTTACAAGCACCATGAGGACAGGCTACATGGCTCACAGCCACTACATGGGGCCATAGCACATGTTCCCCAGCCACCTGCCTAAAGCTGCTGCTACTGAAAGGAAACCTACCTTCCCCAGCAGCAGGGCACAGCACAGCCAATGCTGTCCCTATTCAGGTATTCTTCCAGGGATCCCGTGCCTGAATGCACCAACAGAGGGCCTGAGAACTGACATGGTTATCCAGACTCTCCTCCCAGTGCTTAAACATACCATACTGGGAGCAAAAAGATCACCCGGTTTCATCCACCACCATTGGCACCTGAGCACTCCTCCCAAGATCCTGAAGTCAGACTCACCCAATCAGCCACTCTTGACACAGGATTCTTTCAGTGCTGCTTTGTGAGCTGCAAATCACAGCCAGAGGTGCCTCTACCCTGGTTTCAGTTCAGCCTACTGGGCTCACTCCACCCACTCGGTCTGGCAAGCTGTGCCCCAAAGGGTCACAGCTCTTCACTCTTACGGTCTAGCCAACAGGACTGTGTCACAGCTCTTTTCACTCATGCCACCCACAGCTCACCGAGCCAGCCAGAAATGTGTTACAGTACTTTTTTTTCCCCTGCTGTTTGGTGGGTTTGGGGTCTCCGGAGAGTGAGCAAGGCAAAGAAGAATTCTATTGAGCAACAGAGAAGTTGTTGACAAGAGGGAACCTGAAGTGGGTATCCCTCTGTGTGAGAGGGGGCCTGAAAGCAGGCTCAACTGTGTGTCTGAGTCCAGGTTTTAACAGATTTGGAATGAGATGGCATGGTAATAGGTAGAACAGAAGTTCTCACTCTGGTCATGGACTCTATCTGGAACTGGCAGCTCAGTTTCTGGGCTGGAGTAATTCTCCAGCAATGGATTACAATGAAAAAGAAATGATTGAGATCCCAGGTAAAGAATTCAAAATAATGATACTAAAGAAGTTTAGTGAGATATAAAAAAAAAATAAAAAGAAATTAGAAAAACATTTCAAGATTCAGTTAAGAAATGTACTAAAGGGATAAATTTCAGAAAAAAAGAAACACACAGAAGTCCTGGAACTGAAGAATTTATTGAAAGAAATAAAAAATACACTGAAAAGCTTCAACAATAAAGTAAATGGAGCAGAAGAAAAAAATTCAAAACTTGAAGACAGGGCTTTTGAGATAACCCAGTCAGACAGAAAAAAGAATGAACAAACCCTCTGTGACATCTGAGATAACATGAAGTGACAAAATTTGTGAGTTTTTATTGCCCCATAAGGCAAAGAGAAAACCAAAGGAATAAAAAACCTATTTAATGAAATAATAGCTGAAAATTTCCCAAGTCTAGCAAGAAATTTAGATATTCAGATAAATAAAGCTCAGAAATTCTCAAATGGGTAAAACTGAAAAAGGTCTCTTCCATGGGACATTATAACTGTCAAAAGTAAAAGAATTCTAAAAATAGCAAAACAATAAAATAAAATCAGCCAGTTACTAATAAGGGAATCCCATCAGATTCACAGTATTTCTCAGCAGAAATTTTACAGGCCAGGAAAGAATGGGATAATATATTCGAATTGCTGAAAGAAAGAAAAACTGCCACTCAAGGATACTATACTCAACAAAGTTATCCTTTTTCAATGAAAGAGAACTAAAGTATTTTTCAGACAAGAAAAATCTGAGGGAATTTATCACTAGGTCAGCCCTACAAGAAATGCTGAAGGGTGTCCTATGCCTAGAAGCAGAAGAACAATATCAATTATAATAAAAATATAGAAGTATAAAACCCACTGGTAGAGCAAACACACAATAAGGGAGAGAAAGGACTAAAATGTTACCAGTACAGAAAACTGCCAAACCACAATGATAAACAGTAAGAGAAAAAGAAAGGAACAAAGGATATATAAAATAACGAGAAATCAATTAATAAAATGACATAAATAATCACTCATGCATCAATAATAACCCAATATGTAAACAAATTAGACTTTCCCCTTAAAATATATAGACTGACTGAATGATTAAAAAACATAATCCAACTATATGCTGCCTATAAGGAATCAATATCACCTGTAAAAATACATAACAGTAAAAGTAAAGGGATGGAAAAAGATACTCTTTTTCCAATGCAATTGGAAATAAAAAGCGAGCAGAAGTAGCTGTACTTATATAAGATAAAAATACTTTAAGTCAAAAACAGTAAAAAGAGACAAAAAAGGTCATTATGTAATTATAAAGGGATCATTTCAACAAGATGAGGTAATAATTCTGGACACATATGTATCCAACACTGGATCATCCAGTTATGCAAAACAAATATTATTAAAACTAAGGGAGAGACAGACTCCAACAAATTATAGTTGGGGACTTCAATGCCCCTCTTTTATCATTGGATAGATGATATGGTTAGGCTTTGTGTCCCATCCAAATCTCAAGTTGAATTGTAATCCCTATAATTCCCAGGTGTCAAGGAAGAGACCAGGTAGAGGTAACTGAATCATAGGAGTTGTTTCCCCCATGCTGTTCTCATGCTAGTGAGTGAGTTCTCATGCGATCTGATGGTTTTATAAGGGGCTCTGCTCCCTTTGCTCAGCAAATCTTCTCCCTGCTGCCCTGTGAAGAAGATTTCTTGCTTCTCCTTCACCTTCCACCACGATTATAAGATTCCTGAAGCCTCCCCAGCCATGCTGAACTATGAGTCCATTAAACTTCTTTCCTTTATAAATTACCCAGTCTTGGGCAGTTATTTATAGCAGTATGAAAACAGACTAATACAACAGATCATCTAGACATAAAATTAACAAAGAAATGTTGGATTAAACTAGACTTTAGACAAAATAATTCTAACAGCCTACAGAACATTTATAGAATTTTCATCCATCATCTGCAGAATACACATTCTTCTCATCAACACATGGAACATTCTCCAAGATAGACCATATTTTAAGATATAAAAAAAGTCTCAACAAGTTTTTTAAAACAGAAATTATATCAAATATCTTCTCTGATCAAAATGAAATAAAACTAGAAATCAATAATAGTCAATAACTTTGGAAACTGTGGCAATTTTATATCATCCTTCTAAATGACCATTGGGTAAGAAAAAAGTTAAAAAGGAAATTAAAAAATGTCTTGAAACAAGTGAAAATTAAAACATAACATACCAAAATCTATGAAATACAACAAAAACAATGCTAAGAGAGATGTATCCATACATCTCTGAGGAAAAAAACCAGGGAGAGAGGGAAACTGCTGAACAACTGAGCAGATTATTTTATAAATTGAAAATTTAAATTATTAGATCAATTACATTTTAAACTATACAGAAAATTTCATTTTTTTCCTGCTATTAATAAATAAGGATTTTGGAAGAAAGCAAATTAGTTATAAATGTAATAAAAACTTTGCATCTCCATTGTAAGTTTTAATTGTGAATTAATTGGATTTGTGAATCTGCTACCTCTGGTTCTGCTCACACAAAAATCTTGATTAAAATTGTCAGCTAATTCCATCAGAAACAATGGTTCTTTACACTGAGTCTTTGTGGATACGACCTAAAGATTTCTGGAAAAGAGTAAATCCATACACTGCACAAAGAACCATACACAATTTATGGTAGAGTTACGTTAGGTATAAATCTACATGAACATCTACAAAGGATGCAAATTCAGAGTCTTACCCTTCTGTTTTCTCCTCCAAAAATGTCAAGGAAAACCCTTAGTTCTAGCTCTTTGGCTTGTCTCCACTCTTGTCTGGTCTTATTCTTCACATGCCATCCAAGTTTTGCGTAGGCATGCCCCAGGTTCTCTTGTCTTATTTGGGTGTTGTTTTGGATGTTGCTTCCTTCTACCTAGGCCCTTCGTTGTTGTCTCTGGTAACATACTTGCTCTAAGTCCCCTTAGGAGCATTCTACTTAATGAATTTCTACAGAAATTGGCTGCCTCAAATATGCACTGCCACATTCTGCCTGCCTGCTTTATTATCCACAGGTTGGCTTGTCATTTGCCTAAACCTGAAGTTATCTTCTAGCAATAATGCTTTTTACCCTTTACATGAATAAATTGGACATGAGAAACACCCTCAAGGTTGACTGAAAAGATTCTCCTCAGAGTTCAGCATAGGACGCTGTGAGAATTCCTATGCAACATCATTAAACACCCCATACCCAACAGTGTGCAAGTACTACCACGAAAATGACAGGTATCATAGACATTGCAACTTTCCTGGCATATTTCCTACTGGATTTACGCTTACAATCACATTTTTGACAGCAGTAGTTTTTGCATTTACTACATACTGCTTTAGGTAAATTGCTTGGATATTTAGTAGTTTTTGTTATTATTATCCTTCTGAATGTCTTAAACTTTGGTAGCTACATGAGTACATTGCGTTTGGTGAGTCAAATTATAATTTAGAACTTAAAGAAGTTATATCTAATGAAATTGTAAGAAAATTTTGCTTTGGGACATTTCACAGTCTAATAAAGATTTTTATTCTTCTGTGAAATCTAATGATAATTTCCCTCTAATGCAATAAAATTTCCATTAAAAAGGGCTGTGTATTTTCTGTTATGTTCTTACATAAAGACTTTTTAAATACAAAGAATTAAATGCAGAATAAAGCAGTATTTCATTTCTACAAGATGGGCACTGAAACCAATACACAACACATTCAGAGATCAAAGCTAACTGTCCCATATTTTCTTGTCTCATATCTTGGGTGTAGCTTCCTTTTATCGGGGCCCTTTCTGGCAAGCCTCTGACCAGGTTAGTTAGACATATGAGAAGAAGAGTCCAGAACTTCCACCTCCATGCCTCCATTCCAGATTACCTATGGAATCTGAAATGAAAGAGATGCAAACAGAGAAAATACACTTTGCTAATGTGAGTGCATATTCCCTAAGATATTATACTCATGCACTCAATTAAAAATAATCAGTCTCCTAATTGGTTCAGGTGCTGAACTGTGTGCTCTGCAATACACAATGACATAGTCTCCACCTTCCGGGAGCTCACAGACTAGAAAGGAAAATAAGATGTGCACAAGTTATCACAACAATACGGGAGAGAGAATGGATGCAACAGAAACAGTACCCACAATAATACTAGAGAAGTTTGAAGGAAGAAAGTGACATCCAGCTTAAAGTTTAGCAAAGAGTTCAGGTAGAAGATGACTTTTGAGTTGAGCTTTGAAGAATTGCGCCCTATTTTCCCATGGTAGACATGAGAATTGTGGCTTTTACAGGTGCATAGTAAAATAAAAATGTAGTGGGAAGTCTATTCATGGCATACAGGCAAAAATCAGAAACAGGGACAGGAAAGCACAGGGAAATAGGGCAGCAGAAGGAAGGAACAGAGAATGTTGCATACAAGGGGAAGGGCAGGAGTTACTTGGTCTTCAGTCCCAGTCCCGCCTAGACAACCAAGGCTCTGTCAGGAATCAGAACCATTTTCCAAAGCTGCAAAACTAAGGAAGACAGGTTTGTTCAAGAAACAATAAAGTGGGCTACTTAAGAACATAATCCCCTAGAACAGGAAAAGCTGACCGTGTTAGGGTGCATTGCCTTTCTGCTGTATTGGTTCAAGTTGGCTGATTTAAGAATCTGTGCCTCATTAGGAGTAAAAATGTAAGCAAGATCAAACAAAATTTACATAAAATGTTTTTTTCAGCTGAATTCTCCCTGAAATTCAAATTGGCTGAATAAAAACAAAGACATTGAAAGACTGTTAACAAAGTCAAATTTTTATATGATCTGTATATATACAGACTGAAATTTTACGGTAAAACTGTCAGCTAGAATAAAAAGCCACTGGCTTACATTCTTTCAAAGCTATCCCATCATCAAGAACAGAGATAATCTGTGACTGATAAGATTTCTAATATAATTATTCCAAGAAATCTAGAGATTTGCATGTGTTGTCATTTAGAAGTGAGTTTGTGATTAATGTGAAAGCAAAGAAAATTCTCTTGTCAAAAAAAAAAGAGATATAGGTAGCATTTCATTTATCAAGATTGCATGCAACATTATCCTCCTATTTTATGACTCTGAAAACACAACTTTCATAGAGACAGTTGAGGGCATTAGATGTGTAATTTCAAACTATCCACTGAACACTGTGAACTGCTATTATTTTATGGTCATTACTCACTCACAAGTTATTTTCTGTGCCCTTTTAATTTGAGGAAGAAACCAAACAACATCACAGTCCTAGAATCATCACTATGTAATGTCAGTTAAGAGGCTTTTAATGGAAGGCACTTCCTTTTTTTTTGTTTGTTTGTTTTTTTTGTTTGTTTTTTTTTAAGGCACTTCCTAATGGAACCATCTATATGAGAGAAAATAGTCACATAGAGCCCTGGTCCAATAAGACCTTGGCATTCAAAGGAAAAGGACAGAATCAAAGACACTGAAGAGGAGAAAGGGACATTATAATGTAGCTAGATGTCACAAGAGGGTATTTTTCTCATTGTTTTGTGCTATATGATTTAAGGTTGGCTTGCACCATCCGCTTTTCTCCATAAATCTAATTCAAATGGCAGCTTAGAAAAAGTAACAAAGCCAGTGCACATTAAAAAGATGACATAAATTTTATTTCTAATGGTTTAATAAATGCTTGGATAGAAACAGAAAAAAAAGAATGTAAGGAAAAAGATGAAGTAGATATTTACTATACTTCATCAAATCTGTTCTTTTAAAAAGACAATATACATAGCTAATCAAATCAGCCACCATGTTTAGAGGTGTTTACTGGACACATTACTGTCCCGACATTATTTGCAGCATGTGAAATCTGGTAATAAACAGAGTGAGACACAGTCACTTTCCTTTAGCAGCTTTGCTGACTCGAGATTGGGAGAAGGAGTGAGAACAGCTAAACTGAAAAGTTAAAACGTGCTAGTGCAAGTATGATCAGGAAGAGTATGAATTAAATGCTGGCAATGTCTAGATGTCAGGAAACCTAATTCTACTACATTTCTTCTCCCCATTAGATAAAAAATCTTTAAAATTCCTCTCTCATCCTTTACACTATAACATAGACTTAAGTGTTATTCTTGGTACAATGAAGAATATCAATGAAGAAGAGAAGCAAACCTTTTCATTTAAAAGAAGGAAGCTACCCCTCTGAATGTCAACCCTCTCACTCGCAAGTAGGAATGCAAGACTATGATTTATTTGGTAGCATTGTTTTAGCTTTTCATAGGATGGAGAAGCAGATCCTGTTCTCCCAAAGTTTCTTTTTTCAAGAAACAAGTCTTCAAAGAGCCTGTATCCTTTTCTTCACTAGGTCATGGTAAGGTTACTTATCCTCCTGAGCTCAGTTCTGCATCTGTAAAATGATCACAGTAATAATTCCTGCCTTGTGTAGTTGCTGCCAGAATTAAATAAGGTAGTAAATATTGAAGAAAAAAAAAAAAAAAAAAAAACATGTAAAATGCCTGGAACTTTTAACATGTGCTCAATAAATATTTGCTTTGATTAAATAACTGTAGGTATGTGATATGTATGACTTTCCAAAGGACAGTTACAGAACAGTCAGGATATTGGATTCCATTTGATTTTAGCTTATATATTTTGTTTCATGAAAAGTGTCTTGAATGCTACTTTACCAAAATTTAGTTTTAAAATGTTCCAAAATTTCAGCCAATTGCCTTATTGTAACATAGTTATTGATCTTTAAAAGTAATACATAATATCTTCTTTAGATGGTTACTATAAAGCTTAATGATGAAGGACAGACCACAACTGTGGGAGATAATAATGATATTGGTAATGCATAATATCTAGGAAGAATAGGAAGAGATGAATTCAAGGAGGACTTTTCAAAATGGGGAACATCTATTGACATGTAGCTTTGCTGATGTCATCATTTTAGTAAGGGTCAGGTAAGCACCTGGGAACCAGGAACGGGAGCTTCATGCAAGGGAAGTCTTTCAACCAGCCAGTAATTTTCACATGAAAAACTAAAGAAAAAAATATTAAAATATTATAAAGAAAGTCTAGCCCCTCCAAGATAGTGCCATTACCTTGCCTATATGCTGCCCTACATTTCAGAATTAAGAGTAACATGCAAGAGAAATTTGTCATCCCAGATTCCATGGTATGAACATGTCTGGCTCATAACAGCTTTAAGAAATTCCTCTCCAAAAATTTGTTAGACTCATAGAATGCACACTTAACCTGTTTCTACAAAACTTTTAGGCAGCCTCTCATCTCTATTCCTTTTCTCTTACTCTTTCTAATTCTGGGAATGTCCTTCCCATCTGCCTGTTTTGCCTATTTCAATTATGCTCAATGGGTTAAGACTTATTCAAACACTATCTTCTCCGTAGACCCTCCTTAATGGCTTTACTGTGATTTATTTTTCTTGACACCCTATTTTAACACTTGATTTCTATCTCAATGACAGGTAACATGTGACTACACACTGGAAGAAGTGTGGCCTGTGTTCACTTTCTTTAGATGTGAGGTCTTTGAGTTTAAGGACTTTACCTTCCACATATCTACATACACAGTGCACCTGTTCATTGTAGGTATTCAAAAATTTCATATATGAGGTATTCAAAAATTTCATATATAAATGAAGGATACATGGCATAAAGTCATGATGTGTGCTATTTATGACTGCTTGGTCAGAGTGATAGCAGATATTGTAGTGGCCAAATAGCCATCTTTTTTGGAAAGCCACCTCTATTCGCTTTCAGTAACACCAGAGGTCTCAGGATATTATTGAACTGTAACCCAACTCTTGGGCTTCCAGATGACCTTCATGTTAAACTTAAGACCAGTGAACCAGTTCACAAATTGAATTTGCAAAACTGTTTTAAAAACATGCTCTAAAGGCAGGCCTCCTTGGAAGAAATTTTCTGAGTGCAATGGGGGTTATTGAACCCAAGTCTGCATTTGCAGCCCTTTTTACCAAAGGTTGGCGTTTCAGAGGAAGGCAGGAATGCACAAAATCACTTCCTTCCTGATGGACCTCTGCACTTCATGGCGCTTTGTCCCTGAGGTCTTCTCTGATATCCTGGCTGATAATGCACACCACCTGCTCCACTGTCACTGCCTTACCTTCTTTTCCTTCTTTTTTATTTTTTCAAAGTGTTTCGCCTTTTCTAACATATCATATCCTTTACTTAGCTATTATGTTTATTGTTTATTGTCTGCCTTCCTTGACAAAATATAAGCTCCGCAAAAAATCCTTGTTTGGTTCACTGATGTTCTGATGTATGTGAAGAATGTACAGCAGTGCCCTGTAGACAGTAGGCCCTCATTAAATATTTGTTGAAAAAATAAGTAAATCCAGTGCTTAAATAAGTGCACTCTTGAGAATTAATTTTCTACTGGTGAGATTGGTAAAAGGTTTTAAATGGAGTTGCTGAAGCTATAACATAGGAAGACTGAAGAAATTTAATATGCCAAGAAAAAAGAAGTGTGTGCACTCAGGCTTACATATCAAGTCTCAGATAAGGAATAGCCAGGGGGGTGGGGGAAACAAAACGCATGTAAATTCTCAGCTATGCCCACAAGTTCTGGGAGCGAATGTAGGTAGAGTACTTCACCAGAAAAAAAAAAATCTACTATATGCTGGTTGTGTACACACATGCACACATGAAGCCTGCTTAAAATATTATTTTCCCTATTGAATCCCTGTTCAGGTGGTTTAAAGCAGATTTCTCAATGGCAGAATGATTGGCAATTTGGGTTAGACAGATCTCTGTTGTGGGGGTTATCCTAAACCTTGAAGGATGATTAGCAGCATTCCTAGCCCTGCTTACTAGACACCGGTATCACCTACCTCCCACACAAGCTGTGGCAACCAAGTATAACTTCAGAAATGGCCAAGTGTCACTCTTTGCCTAATGGAGAGGAGGCATTGTTGAAAAGCACTACTTCAGAGTCTAAGTTAAGTATCTTGCAGTTTTTCTTTCTCTGGCCTCCCTTCCTCTTCTTTCCTCCTTCCCAATATCATGTCTATATTTTCAACCCCTTTACCTTTCCCCCAAAGTCCTGGTTTCATCCTGGAGGCTTTTCAAGTTTACAATCATCACTATTCCACACTTTGTTCTGAAAAGTTGGTGCATGATTTTTACCAGCCTTCTTAGGAGTAAGTTGAGGTCAGGCAGATTCTTTATAACAAATTATTACCAAAAACAAATAGAAAGAAAAGAAAACAAGTTCATCTTACTATCACCAATCACCTTTCATAGCATAATTTCTGAGCACTATTAGACAAAGTTTCTGGCTTGATACCTGCACCCTGGGGATAGAAGGGAAGAAGAGAAGAAAGAATCAGGGAATCATCTTTGCTTCACCCCATCCCTTGTACCCAGTTATCTCGGGAGTGGGGAAATGGAGCTCCTTGGCGATTAGCATCCAAGAACTATACCCTACATTTAATAAGAAATTTAAATGAGAATGACTTTCACTTCTGACAGCTCTGAGAAAGAGACTAAAACCTATATCCTGAGCTCATAATAGGGAATCGAGATGCTGCATCTTATTTGTTCTGATATTTTTTTCCAATTTATTCTTAAGCAGCAAAAACCCTTGTCAGGGTCTAGCAGAAACAAAGAAAGGGAGAGAAAGGTGTTAAAAAATAGTACAACATTCAATCTTAATTCTTGCCTAAAAGAATTTTTTAATGCTGCTTCAGCCTTTAGTTTTGCAAGTCACATTTCATGACAACACTGTCTAGAAAAATGTACTGTGTGCCCAAGTCACCAATACAAAATCAAAACACCTGCTATGAATGTGATGGTGAATCAAATTCCACCAGGGAGAAATAAACTCCCAAGGAGTAAGCTTGAGATTTTCTGGGAAGCACTGATTCTTTCAGGGCATGATAGGAATCATTTCATGTGCAAAAATTTAGGAGCTTTCTGAATACACAGCTAAACAGATGCATACCCACACCACAATTAATTTGGGAGCTCATTTTCTTGAATTAGCAGGAATACAAAGGTGGAGATAGATGGTTGATCTAAATTGGATACTGTTTCCCTCATGCCTTTGTACCTTCCCAGAATTTTTTTTCTTGTACCTTCCCAGAATCTTGTACCTTCCCAGAATTTTTTTATCCCCTTACAACCAGTTTTTAAAACACTTCTAGACTATTTCCTTGCATTTTTTGGCTTTGAATACAGGATATGTGAAAAGCTACCCGTCTTCCTTAAGGCACACTCTCCAAAAGACCAGATGAAATTACTTTCAACTGCTATCAGCCCTGAGAATATTTTGCTTAACCTCTACTATACCTTCTACTGTCAGACTAAGGTGGCCTAGAAAAAAAGGAGGTAGAGAAAACAATACAGGGAAAAGAGAGAAATCAAAAATATTTTGTCATCAGCATTTTCAGAGCATCCATTGAGTATTATGGAGTGAAAAAGGAGCATGTTTATTTGTGGGGAAAATAAGACAAACAATCTAGACACAGTGGCTTTCTCTTTAAATAAATAAATTCATGCTAAACATAAACATTCTAAAATTACTTTCGTAAAGACTGGTGAAATGTCAAGTTGAACAAATTTTAAGTAAGGTAATCACACATTTTCTTGCAGGAAAGTGAATTATGAGTTAGATTTAAAAGGAAACTGGAATTGCATGTTTCAAAATAGCTAGAATAGAAGAATTATAATGTTCCCAGCACAAATAACAGATAAATGTTTCAGGTGATGGATATCCCAGTTACCCTGACTTGATCATTATAAATTGTATACATGCATCAAAATATCACATGAACCTCCGCAAAATAGGTGCAACTATGATTTATCAATTCATAATATAATAAATAAATAAATAATTTTAAAAAGGAAATTAGAGATGTAGTGGACAGATGGAATGGGGAATAGTATTAAAACAATTATCTTTATAACTGGAAATATGTCTCAATGTTTGTAATAAATAATTAAAGCTATTAATCTTTATTTAAATAAAATATATCCTATCAATCATATTAAAATGGAGTTCCAGTTCCCATTCTGCCAATAAACATCTCCGTGACCTTAATAAAGACTTCCCTCATTCCTGAATCCCTGTGTCTTAGCTGTTAAGTAATACAATTAGATTAGCTTTTATCTTAAAGTCTACTGAAATTGATGAATGAAATTTGCATAGTCACTGGGACTCTTAATCCTGAAGACTTATCTAGAATACATGTAAAAGTATTATTTATTTTCCATTATTCTCTATGTTGAAAACTCCCCAAATGCTTAAATTATAATCGCTCAAAAATGCCTTGAAGAAAAATGGAAGCATAACCACAAAATGAGTTCTAAGTATTTGAGGAGCAAGCAATTACTTAAAAAATGTAAAATAAATGCCCTATAGAGGCCCTCCCCATTTGTTTGTTGAAATGTTTTAATTTTCTACCTTTTTAACTAGGCTGACATCATATTATGCAAGAGAGATAAAAATATAAGCAATCTAATGTGTTAACAGAAATTATAGTATATCTCATGTGTACTACCCATTGTTGCCTAAAAATAAGAGCATTGAGGGACTGGAGCTAAGCTGGGCAGTTTTGAAAGGGGAATTGAAGTAAATGGGAAACACTTGGAGCATGAGGTACTGTAAAACTGTGCAAACTTTTCCAACAATGAAGAAGCTGGGACTCCCAGGCTAAGTACATCAGAAAGCCCAAAAACGCTGAGGTAACCAGGGTGGAAATGAGCGAAAGGTGCTGTGAAGACAAACCAACTCAAAAGGCATTTTTCCTATGCTCTCACACCACAACATCCACAATCAACACAAAAAATTTCCATGACCAAAGATGTGTGAGGTCTTCCACACACACCAAACAAGCAGTTATGCAGCGGCCGCCAGCTAGGCGCCCTCTAATTCAATTCCCACACTATTTACCTGTAGACACCATCAGATCCCACAGGTTGAGGGCTCAGTCCCACAAGATCAGCTCCCCCATCCTCTTGCCTTTAGAAACCAGTCTCAAGTCTGGACCTCTGGAACTTCTGACCAACTGGCTTCAAGTTGGGGCTCCTAAGGTTCCCTCTTTGATCTTGATTAATTTGCCAGAGCAGCTCACAGAACTCAAACACTTACATACATTTACTGGTTTGCAATAAAGGATTCTTCAAAGGAAACCAATGAAGAGATGCATAGGACAAGGTATGGGGAAAGGGGCATGGAGCTTCTCTGCCCTCCCTGGGTGCAGCCCCTTCCAGGAACCTCCATGTATTCAACTCTCTGGAGGCTCTCCAATTCCTTCCTTCTGAGTTTTTATGGAGTTTTCATAACATTGCATAGGCATGATTGATTAAACCGTTGGCCACTGGCTGTCTCCAGTAGATGGTATGGAAACTGAATTGGAGGGCACCTAGCTGGTGTCTGCTGTAGAATTCATATGTGGGGGAAAACCCACACGTTGGTCACAGAAGTCTTCTGTGTTGATTGTGGTTATTGTGGTGTGAGAGCAGAGGAAAAATGCAGTTTGAGTTGTTTTTACCTCACAGTGCTTCAGCTTCTCTGTCCTCCCCAGAACTCAGGGGTGGGGCTGAAAGTCCCAACCCTCTAATCCATCCTTGGTCTTTCTGATGACCAACCCCCATCCTAAAGCTACCTAAGGGCAGCCAGCCATCAGTTAATCATTAACACACACAAACACCATCACTTTGGAGGACCTAAGTATTTTAGAAGTTGCATGCCAGGAAACAGGGTCAAAAGCCAAATACATATTTTACAATGTCACAGGACTCCAGGTTGCATAGAGGAGAAGTGTAGAGGATCACCAAAGGAAAAGTTCACCTACTTGATGGTTTCACCCCTATTTAGATACAAAATATTTGTTGAAGAATGTTGGCCATATACAGAGACTCACAAGGTGTCTTGACCCCAAAGTGAACAAATACTCACCAATAGTATTGGCAAACTCTGCTGTATCTCATTGACTTCAATGGACCTGTAAGGAGAACAACTGTGCTGTGTCAGACCAAGGCTTTCCTATTTCAAGAGGAGACAAAGTCCAAGGGGACTGACCCACTTTTACCAAGCCAACTTCTAGAAAAACTCAAATTCTCAGATGCTGGAATTCTTCCAGAAATGAAGCAATTTGGTAACTTGGTGGCTGAGTCAACTAGTCCTGTTAGATGGTCGACATTGTTTTACTTTTTTATTTTTTTTTAAATATTTTTAAGTGGCAACTCCACTGTATGAGAGAATGAATGTGGCAGCTCAATTTGTAGAAAGCTGCCTTGACTCTCTTAGCTCCTTCATAAACCCTGAAACTAAATGAAAGTCTAATGAATAGAGGGAAGCTACCTTTCTTTTTTTCATATTTACCCCTTGCCCTCACCTCACTCATAATTTTACAGGTTCCTTTATCCACATTTAAGGTGGTTGATCATAAAGTGGAAATGTGGAAGATTTTCTTTAACCCTGAATTAGCAAACCAAAAATTAGAATTTGTTGCATTCCTAGACTTAAGGTCAGGGTTCCCAAGCAGGTACGCAAGCAAACACAAAGACAAAACTACCATTTCATTTCAGAAAAGCCTCCATAATCTCCTGAGTTAATTCCCATAATAGATCGCCTCTTTCTTTCTTTTGCTTGCTTGCTTGCTTGTGTCCCTATTTGGTTCAGTTTTTCTGGAGAACCCTAATACATACACTCTTTTCCCTGGCTCTTTCAGTATAAGATGATTAGCTAGGGTTAAGAACATAGCCTCCTGTACCCACTAGCTCATTCCTGATTTAATGAGTCCTCCTCCAATCCCTCAGAACACCACACTTCTTGTCAATTATCATTTGCATTAATATACTTGAAAAATGTCATTTTCGTGCATAGAACACCTCCATACTAAAAATAACTCCCTTTTCTCTCCCACTTAAAAAGAGAATTCTAATATACTGGTTACATATAGGGAAAATTTTGAACCTGAACTTACTTTGTAAATTACATTTAAACATTCACAAAATGTAATACCTTATTTTTTATAACAGATTATTTGTGAGGTACCCTTACAACAGAAAAGAACAGTCCATTGTGTCCTATCTAACCCAAAGATTGAAATAAAATAAATATACTTCAGCAAAAATAACTACAGACAATGAATGCTATTTGTCAGGAGGACATAAATTCCTATAAGGAAATTTTTCTGATTATTTTACTCAAGGGTATAAAAACTTCTCAACCAAAATCAGTTTCTACTAGAATATAGCCTATCATGTTTAAGTCATGGCAGCTGAGCCAGGACTATATTCTTCACTACATCAAGTAAGATAAAGGAGCTCCAGAAATACTTTAAAGCAGGAATTTAAAGTGCAGTTAGGATGGCTAACATTTAAGTGATATTCAAGTTGCTCCTTTATGAGGCTTGCAAGGCCCTTTGGAATCTGACTTCTATATCCACCCTTTCCAATCTCATTTCTCATCATTTCCCCACTTCCCTCCTCTAACAACCTCCATCCATCCACATTATGCACTTCAGCTGTTCTGAACTTCTCTCCTGAAACCAGCCACTCATAGAGCAACACTTTTCCAATCCTGGCTCTACTTGAGTAACCTGAAGTAAGTTTCTTAACTCTCTGTGACCCAGTTTCCTCATCCTCAGTTCTAAATTTATAACAGTAACACCCAAGTCACAGAGTCACTGTGAAGATCAAATGAGATTATGACTACTTATATATATGTATAAGGTACATATGATAAATTCTTATCATAGTACCTTTAGTAAATGCCCATAAATACTGGTTGTTGTTAACAGTATTGATTCTTCTGTGCATAACATTTATTCCACTCCTCACCTCCTTTCACATACTTAGTTCCTATGCATCTTTCAAACATCAGCTTAAAAAGGAAACCTTCCCCAAATAGCCTCTCCCTACCTAGGTCAATATTCCTCTTTGTATGACTATAATCACTGCACATCCCATATCAAAGGACTTAACACCACTTGCCGTTATCTCCTGTATGTTGTTCCTATTCTCCCACTAAACTGGTAGCTCTGTAAAGACAAGTGCTACATTTATTCGGCTCCCCACCTGCTACGTATTACAACACCTTCTGTGTTTGTTGAAAGAATGAATGAGGCCGGGCGTGGTGGCTCAAGCCTGTAATCCCAGCACTTTGGGAGGCCAAGACGGGCGGATCACGAAGTCAGGAGATCGAGACCATCCTGGCTAACACGGTGAAACCCCGTCTCTACTAAAAAATACAAAAATCTAGCCGGGCGAGGTGGCGGCGCCTGTAGTCCCAGCTACTCGGGAGGCTGAGGCAGGAGAATGGCGTGAACCCGGGAGGCGGAGCTTGCAGTGAGCTGAGATCCGGCCACTGCACTCCAGCCTGGGTGACAGAGCGAGACTCCGTCTCAAAAAAAAAAAAAAAAAAAAAGAATGAATGAATGAAACTCAACTGGCAAGGGAAAGTCACTTTGGCTTTTAGATTTTTTGTTTTTTGCTTTATTTTTAATACAGTCATGGTCTCTTCTGTGAAAATAAAAAAAACTAAACAAATTAAATTTAACAGAGTTTAATTAAGCAAAGAATAATGCAGGAATGTGGCAGCCCCTGATCCAGAATAGGTTCAGAGATACTCCAGCAATAGATGGTTGAAGAATATTTATGGAAAGAAAAAGGAAAATGTGCAGAAAATGGAAGAAGAGTATAAAAACAGCTGGACTGGTTCAAACTTGGCATTTGCCTTACTTAAACATGGTTTTAACAGTTGTCTGCCTTGGATTGCCTGAAACCCAGTGATTGGTACAAGAGTAGGTTATAGCCCGTTTACACATCTAATTAAGTTACAGTTCACTATGTACAGAGAAGCCATTAGGCTGAACTTAAAATTGTAAAGAGACAGCTGTAGGCTCGACTTCATATAACACTTCTATAGTCTGTTCAATTAGCTAACCGTAGGCGTCATTTCTCTTCTACCCTCCAAAACTACTGATGCTTCTGGAAAAGAGGACTCCCAGCAGCTGTTTAACTGGGAACAAGTTGAAAAATTATTTGAAATGGAAGCCACTAGAATGAATTGTGAACACTTCCTTAATCTTTTTCCTTTGTATGCCTCAGCAGATAAGGCTGCTTCTGTGCCCCAAAATTGGGACCATATGCTCTGTAGTTTCCTGCTCTGACCAATTTGCTATTTGTGTTACCAAAGCATATTTTGTAGATTTTATTTGAAAAAAGAAAGTTAGAAAATACTCAAAGTATTATGTAACATGAAGTCTTTATTTAAATTTATCATATTTGATCTTTGAAAGCTAAATAACTAAAATCTCATTTCTACTAAATTATATTTTTTTCATGCTAAGGCTAAATGTGAGATCTAACATTTCACAAAATTTTGTTTTTTTTTTCAAAACACATGACAAAATATAAAAGCACTTTTATCAGGGTGAAAGTAATTTACGGAACTTCTAGCTCTACATTATCATTCACTATATAAGGAATGATCTAGTCCTATTACAATACTATGTTTTTTTAGTACTCATTAAGATTGTGTGTTAAGTCCTTTCCTTGCCACTATAGTAAAGTTATACACATACATAGTAAGCAATTATAGGTATAATACTCACAACTATAATGATAAATAATAAATAATTACATTTGTTATACCCTAGAGATTCAGGGTTTTCATTTATCCAGCCAATAATTATTACATATCGGAGACTGTGAAAAGAATGAGCATATCATGGTGAACAACAGAGAAATGGGCCTGTACTCTTGGAACAAGATGAAAGCATTACAGAAATAAGCCTAAAACATATGTATACATTTATAATTATAAGTTATAATAAAATGTACAAAGCAAAAAAGACACTAAAAGACAGAAGGAATCTAATTTAGATTTGAATGTTAGGAAAATCTTTCCAAGGATATGATATTTAAAATTTAACTGAAAAGCATGAACACTAATTCTACACAAACTCTCCCAGAAAATACAAGAGGAGGAAACACTGTATAAAAACCATTCAATAAGGCCAGCACTGTACTGACACCCAAGCCAGACAAAGATACTACAAGAAAGAAAGGAAGGAAAGAAAACTCCCAATAATATTCCTCATGAAACAAGAGGAATATTATTGAATTTGAAGTGAAAGTCCTCAACAAAATATGAACAAGTAGATTCAGAACTAAAGAGAACATACCATGATTAAATATGTCAGGAAATGTAAATCTGGTTGAACTTTTTAAATCAATAGATATAATTCACCATATCAATAAAGTAGAAAACCATGTAATCATCTCACAAGATGTAGAGAAAATATTTGACAAAGTTTAACACCCACTCATGATAAAAACTCTCAGCAAAAAACTCTCAGCAAAGAGAACTTCCTCAACTTGATAGTGAGCATCTCTAAAATACCTCCAGCTAACTTCATAGTCAGTGAGGAAAGACTGAATGCTTTCCCTCTCAGCATGTGAACAAGGCAAGAATGTCCTCTCTTACTACTCATATTCAACACTGTACTTGAGGTCCTTGTCAGTGCAATAAAAGGAAAAAAAATAAAGGCGTCCAGATTGGAATGAATGGAATAAAACTGAAACTGTTATTTTTAGAGAACGTGATTGCTTGTGGAGAAAATCTCGAAGAACTCACCAAAAACCTAGTAGAACTAGTAAGTGATATTAGCAAGAATGAAAAAAAAAAAAAGGTCAAGTTTATTTTGTGTATTGCAGTTCTGCATTTCTAGATAGTATTTCTGTGTTTCTATTTTATTTTCATATGCTAGCAATAAACAGTTGGAAACTGAAATTTTAAAATAGCATCAAAAACATAAAATGCTTAGCTATAAGTCTAACAAAATATATGCAGGTTCTGTGCTGAAAACTGTAAAAGAAATTGAAGAAGATCTGAATAGAGAGCTACATCATGTCTATTGTTGGAAAACTCAATAGAATTAAGATGCAAATTTCCCCCAAAGTGATCTGGATGCAACGCAATTCCATTCAAATCCAAGTAGACATTTTCTTTTGAAATCCACAAGTTGACTCTAAATATATATGAAATGCATAGGAATAAAAAAGACAAAATATTTCTTAAAGAGAACAAATTTAGAAGACTCACACTATCTGATTTCAGGATGTATTATAACACAGTGTAATGTTGGTGAAAAAACAGACATGTCTTGAACTCCTGACCTCAAGTGATCTGCCTGCCTCAGCCTCCCAAAGTGCTTGGATCACAGGCGTGAGCCACCACGCCCCGCCCTTGTCCTGTATTTCTTAGTGTGAGCCTCATAAGAAATTTTGAATGTTCTAATAGCCACGTTTTTAAGTCACAAAAAGAAGCAGGTGGTATATAATTTTAGGGGTATATTTTATTTAACCCAACATATCAAAAGTCTTATCATTTCAACATATAAACAATATAAAAAGTATTAATGTGATATTTTACATTCTTCGTGTTTGACTAAATCTTCAAAAGTCTGGTGTGTAGTTTCTACTTCTCACTTTGGACTGGTCACATTTTAAAGTGCTCAGTCACAAATTTATCTGTACTTATCAGATTGGATGGAGCTGACCTAGAACCTTCTCCAAAGCTGCATTTGAACTTCTGCTCTCCCTGCCCTGCCCTCTATAGTAACATCCACAAACATTTGATGAATGAAATTGCACTTAACTGAATATTCTACTGTGGGCTATAACAAAGTCATGATTCTACTGAGGTTAAAAAGAAGGAAATATTATTTAATTGTCTGAAATTGAAATCAAATTACTGGCAACTTGTAAGTTTTATATTAAAGAACATTTTATCTTTTTGACGAAAATTCTTTCCTCATAGACGGCAAAAAGACTGGCTTAAATGAACACCAATGTCCCCACATAACAAGAAAACAGTTGATTGATGACTTAGTGTAGTGTGGTAAAAATATATATATATTTTTGGTGCCTGAGCTGATCAACCAGTGAACTTAAAATGGCCTTTGTAGACACATCCTTAAGGCTTTCCTCAAAAGTGGAAATCAGGAAGCAAATGATGCATTTCTAATTTTGCCTGAAAGTTATGATTAATACTTTCCATTTATAGTTTTACCTTTTAAAAATTATAATACCTTTTCTAACTAGCATGAGAGAAATTACAACTCCTAACCAATAGGTTTCTAGAACACATTTAAACTGTATAAAAAGGTAGAGCAGATGAATGAATAAATGTTGGAGAGTAAAAGGAAACAAAAATTCTCATACTTTATTGACGGGTGCCCAAAACTGTACAATTCCTATGAAGCATAATTCATCAAGATCTATGAAAACTATACTTAGCATATTTATCTTTTAATTAAGAAATCTCTCCTCTAAATATTTAATTTCATTTCTAAATAAGGGAACTGTTTATAGATAGACATTATAAAGACATAAACTTATAGGCAATTATGCAGGCGGAATCTAACAAGTATAACAATAAAAATTACTTTTAAAATAATAATTCTTATGCTTTTATCTTCCTGTTAAACAATCCAGAGAAAGTGTTACAGAAACAAGTCCAGAAAACTAAAAAATGAAATAAAATAATAAAGTTAATAAAGAAGGATTTACTTCAAATTTCTAAACTAATAGCCAATTTGTAAATTTCAAAATTGAAAACAGTTCCCTGATTTAGAAAATACAAAAATATTCCTGATTTATGGAGTTTTCACAGTAACTATTTAAATACAGAACACATGAAAACCACTTTTTAAAAAGTACTTTATATATAGGTTTCATTGTAGGCAGCAATCTTTCAATAATGGATAAACTAAAAATGTGCTACGTATGGAACTCGTGTTGACTGTAGACACTAAAAGCAGGGATTCCAAGGTTGCTGCCTTAAATTGACTAGAAAGAAAAATGTTCAAATATATTTTTCAGAAGTACAACTACAGCTATGCTGATAGATAGATAATGAATCTTTGTCCACGGACTGAATTGTGCAATAAAGCAACATTACTGCTTCATGTTTGTTATTTAACTTAATTTCTGGTATTTACCCTTCATTCAACTGAGGAATAGAGAATTTAATATCACTCATTCTTTGCCCTAACCATTCTTATCCTCCTACCCCACAGATTCAATCCATGTCAAGGGTTTCAAAGCCTGTACAATGTTGAGGTTTCAGGAGAGGGGCAGGGATGGAGACTGTACTCTCTAGTCATTGATCACGCATAGGTTACAGCTAAGATGTTCATCACCTGTGCCCTCAGCATCCCATCTGATCTGGCTATTTTCTTCTGCTCCATATGGCTCTTGGGGAACAGCAGGAATCTTTTCCAAATAGGAACTCTGTCCAGTCCTCTCTAAGGTCTTGCCACCTCCTAGACATAGCCATAAAGTAAGGCCCTGGTCTCTACTGCTTTGAAACCCATAGGTGAATCTCTCCCCCAGCCTGGGTGCACCTCTTTTTATAAAGTTTCTCACTATATCCAGGAAATTCTGTTGACACATCCTGTCCAAAGTCAGAGACCAAGTTAATATAAAAGCTGTATTTGGGGCCAGGTCTCCTGATTCTGCAGCATGTGCACTCTTTATTATGCACTATGTGCACACTAAAATCTACAACCATCTGCGATGTCTGTCACACCATTTGATGAATTATTTACTACAGTTGAATTTTGTGCATTTACAGGAACAAACTTATATAGCCATGAGTGTCTAGGATGACCACCTTTGACTTAGCTCTTATGTGCCAGTTGCATTGCTAGAAAGTTAATATGTATTGTAACATTGAATCTTCCATATTACAGACAAGGAGGCTGAAATTCAAAGGATTTCCATTAATTTCACAATGTGCACACTTATGGTAAAGCCAGAATTTGAAGGCAAGTTTGATTGAGTTAGAACCCAAAGTCAAACCATTAAAGGTGTACTACTCTGTTACACATTCAGAGGTGAAGCCTGTTTTATAAACCTTTAGCATACGAACATCTAAGCTAACTGCAAAGGTAATTATGTGATGCTATAAGTTAAGTACCATTTATTGCTTAATTTAGATATGATGCATCAATAATGTCACAAAACTGAATGTACTTCATCATGCTTATAGCTAATATTGACATCCCCTGAAAGGCTTCTTCAGCAATTTAAAATTTAGCTCTTCTGTCCCAATAGATAACATCTACAAAATAGTTCCCAATTACCAGCACAGTATTTCAAAAACTAAGTCACTGTTTTAAAACATTTTTTATGATACAGTTACAGCAGAAGAAATGAATACATACATAACTCTATTTATCCTCTGTAGTAAATTTGGAAGTAATAAGATATATCTTTCTGTGTTACTGTCTTCCTTCTAAATTTGTGGTTTCCAAATGCAACTTTCCATAGACCAATTACTTTAAATACATTTTATTATATAAGCCCCTTCCTTGTGTTATATTATAGGCTTCCATTCCATCAAGGTTGAATATAATTCAGGGTTTGATAATGTCTCAACTTTATTAAAACAGGACTTAATTTTTACACAAGACAGTCTTCTCTGAAAACCAGACTGTTTTCACATAGCTGTGTGTGGTCTGTGAGTTAGGCCCAGGAGCTAAAAACCACACAGGATGGATTATTTTCATTACAGCCATTATATCTGACTTGAGCTATGGAGAATCAACAAACACTTACCCAGCTGAGACTCTATCCACCTTGCATCAAGGCCTTGCACATAGTAGGTACTCAAGAAATATTTTTCCTTAATTGACCAAGAAATAGCTGTACAAGTGTTTAGATTGTCTTATGGTTTTTTTCATTCTCTTTAACTAAAATTTGTTTTAATTGCATACAACATGCATCACCTAAAAATCTTACCACAAAGCAGATTCTGTTTCAGTAGTGTAGGGTGAGGCCTGAGATTCTGCATTTCTTACACTCTCCCAAGAGATGCCTATGCTTTTGGTCTGTGATATGCATGATGAGTAGCACAGTTGTAAATCTGACTTCAAAACATATTAGTGTTTACATAATTGTGCTCCTGGAGCACACTGTACCTCCCCTACCTTTATCATACTATTTATAATCTTATATTCATTTGTCTATATACCTTTCTAAACCATAGTCTGTCTGGTGATGGGCACCAAATGTATCTGGTTTCCTGTTGTATTCTCAGGACCTAACAGATAATTAATACACAACAAATACTTATTGAATGTCAATTGACCAAATGAATGAATATGTACAAAAGACATGCTTTTATACACACCCTTGATCATATGTAAACACTCCTCTAGCTACCTGTTCATTAAGATGTCACCATGACTTTGAGAATTTTTCAAGGTCAGAGTACAATTCATCATTATGATAATAGCTAACATTTATTGAGTACATTATGCATTCACTCACTGAACCCCCACGACAGCCCTGTAAGGTAAAATTATTATAATTCTCATTTTATTTATTTAGTGTAGTTTTTAAAATTTTTTTAGTTGACAAATAATAATTGTACATTTTCATGCAGTACATAGTAATGTTTCAACACATAAAATGTATGGTGATCAGACTGGGATAATTACCATATCCAGCATCTCAAATATTCATCATTTCTCTGTGTTGGGAACATTCAATATCCTCCTTCTATCTATTTAAAACACCATATTATTGTTAACTATAGTCACCCTACAGTGGAAGAAACACTAGAACTGATTCCTCTTATCTAGCTATAATTTTGTATCCTTTAACACAGAGATCTCCAACCCTCAGGCCATGGACCAGTACCAGTCCATGACCTGTTAGGAACTGGGTGCACAGCAGGAGGGGAGCAGCGGGTGGGCGAGTGAGCAAAGCTTCATCTGTGTTTACAGCTGCTCTCCATTGCCTGCACTCCCACCTGAGTTCTGCCTCAGCTGCAGCATTAGATTCTCATAGGAGCGTGAACCCTTTGTGAACTGCATATGTGAAGGATCTAGGTTACCCATTCCTTATGAGAATGTAACTAATGCCTGATGATCTGAAATGGAACAGTTTCATCCCCAAACCATCCACATCCCCAACCGTGGAAAAATTCTCTTCCATGAAACAAGTGCCCGGTGCCAAAAAGGTTGAGGACCACTGCTTTAACAAATCTCTCCCTCTCACTTCCTTCCCCATAATTCCCATTTTAAAGGTGCAAATAGATGCACAGAAATGGTAAGTACCTAATCCAAGTTTACACAGCTAGTAAATGTCACTGCTAGGAGTTAGGCTCCACAGTCCATGAAACTAACTACTACACCATGAAGATGAAAAAACTGAATCACTCTGGACTAGTCAAGTTTCTTAACCTTAATGTACTTTAAATCTGCAGAATGGAGATTAGATCCCATTCTAAAAAGTACCGTGCAGAATTCCATATCTAGTCGACACTCAGGCATTCTCAGATTCAATTCTCTTCTTGAGCGACCCCACAGGTTTATGTCAAGAAGTAATGTGTAGTTTTGCTAGGATACAAATGTCAATGACAAAAGCTGTGCAAGGCTGGCCCACCAAAATAGGACACTTGGCTGGTACAGGAGGGGAAAGCAGTGAAGAACCCAACATTGACATGAGCATGTAGCTTTATTTTCCTCATTTCTTGGTGCACATTAAAATTCCAGAAAAATGGTATGGTATAGTGGTATTCTCAAATTTGGAACTTATAAAGGTTTTAAGATGTACCCCTAGACAAATGTCAAGGACCCACTCCATGTTTCTGGCTGACATCCACTGATATAGTCACCTGAATTACACATTTTTCCATAATTAAGGAAAAGCAGATATTGTATGCATTTAAACATATTGTCTCTATTTAAAGACTGATAATACACAGCATTGTTTATGAAGAGAACAAAAACATACAACTATATTGAGACAAGCTGCTATGGTAACCATTTCTCTGCTTAAAAAGAGAGGCAATCCCTTCTGTTACTGGAAGACTCTCTCCACTTTTAATAGCAAGCATTATGTATTATTTTATATATTGGGCCTGGTTTTTGTCTTATACTAGACAAGTTTTCATGTTACCTTACTTAACAGAATAAGTCATATTGAATATTTAATCATTAAATAGAAATTGTATTGGGTGATGCACCCTCAAAGGCAAATTAAAAGTATCATTAAATATCTCACCCAGAATGTTAACAGATGATCATACATATCTTGAAACAACTGCATCACTCTATAGTCAATAGTTTCAATTCAATTGTCTGTAAATGTTATTTATTTCCTGAAAAGTATTTCCTAGATTAAGAGGAAAGTTAACATAACTCTGTGTTTTACACCAAGATAATTTTTTACCCACATTATTTTCTTACATATCATTGGCAGATCCCTTCCTGCTTTCCCATACAGCGATGGATGTATTATAATAAAAAAAGTCTTTCCTAATCAGTAGCAATACTTTCCAGATTTCCTGCAAACGGGAAAGATCATAAATTTTCTTATACTTTAATAATACTTCCCCAACTCCGTTTAGCCACTTGCCTGTTGCACTTACCCAGAGAACTACAATTTCAGAACATAATAACAGCAATAATAATAATATCACTCATTAAGCTCTTGCTTAATATCAGTATTAGTTTGGTTCTAAGCACTTTGCATGGGACACCAAATTTACAAACTTAGCACAACTAAAGGAATCCAGAGATAGTATGCATTTCAAGATCTCATATTTGTTTATGAAAAAGAGATAATATTTAGCATTGATTTTAAGGGTTTCTCTTTTAATCCTTACAACAATCCCATGAGCTTGCTGCTAATGTATACATCAATTTCCAAGTCCTATAAGTTTTCCCTGAATTGTACAGAGTAAGAAACCCAGTAATTCTCCCTCAGGTGTCATAGTTTATGAAATAAAATAAACAATGTGTGGAATGTAAATGTATTAATAAGATTCAAAAATAAGTGATTCATACCAAATAAAGACAGAAAGGTGGCTAGCGAAACACATAATAAACATTCAACACTCCAAATCACAAACGCAAAAGACACCAGCATTTCCTGTAATAATACATGAAAGCATCATTTTTGCTTTTTGTTTTTGCAGTATCCCTGGCATTGTGAATTCATACTTTAGGTAAGCAATGACATTATGAATACTATATTTATACCTGAAGAAGCTTAGAACTTAAATATTTGCAAATACATCAGATGAACACACTGTTGCCAGTTGTTACTGCTATCTCATTTTCTTTTTATAAGAAGATGGATGCGTGAATTATAGTAATAAAAAAGCAAGTATGCTTAAGTTAAAGGCTTTGCTTATGATTTAGTTTGTCATAATACACTGGTGTATGAAAGGAAATCAAATTATTTAACTGACTAGATTTTCTATTCATACACAACTATTTCCAGTAAGCACTCCCATGGACTGTTTATATAGTATTAGAGGATATAATGAAAGAGCAATAAAAGAAACTTCTTTATCACTGCACTTAACACCTGAAGTTCCCTAATGTGATGAACTTTCAGTAATAAATAATTGACTGTATCTACATTTTTCTGAAATCTGATAGACTGTGTCACCTTACACTTAGCCTATAATGGCGCTTAGTTTTTCTTAAATCTTCTCCATGTTTCAGTTAAAAAAAAAATCAGTTCTATTTAACCTTGCAAAGATGCAAACTAGTGATAGAATGGATTTTCTACTGGATTTTCTACACTTGTAAATACATAAAAAAGGACATTCTTAATTATTCCAGGTGTGTGTTTTACCTCAATAATTCCTTATGACCTGTAAGTCCTGAGAGCAAGGCCCATTCAGCCAAGAAGATATTATTTGAAGTCTTTTGTACATAAGTAAATTGTTTTCTGTAGTCAGATCCCAAGGGGCTTTGCAAAATTTCAGTCAGTCAGGTGAGCCAAGAGCAAGTACTACTTTCTATAAGTTCCAATAATCTTTCTGGCCCTATGGAGGCATTTAGTTTATGAGTTATGCCTAAATACCCTAAGGAAATTGAAACTAGTAATTTCTTTATTTCGCTAGCATTGGTTCAGATCACTCATTATATTAATTCCAATAATTCTCCTTGGAGGCAGGTAAGTGGCAGCCTCATTAGTAATACTGCCCAGACAAGGACAAGAGGCTCTGTGGCCTGCCCGGGGACTGACTGTCAGGCAGCTGGCATCCAACACCTACCAGGGACCCATCCATTGGTCCTGAACACACTAGCCATTAAAACCACTTCTTAATTGGCTTAAATGGGCTTGTTTATTTTCCACTTTCCTGTTTATTGAAGTAGAAGTGGAAACTGGCCTTCAAAGACCAGCCTATCAACATCTCCTTCCTTGGCTCGCCTGACCTTCAGGCAGTGCAGCTGCCTGAACTGAGTTAAAAATGGACTGTCAAGCTGGTTTTAATTTCTGCTGCTCTGCTTCCCAATGTCCTCCCACTGATCTGTTTATCACACCCTCTATGCCCCTTGGGTGGTTGTTTTTCTAAGAGTTTTATGCCAGGACAGCTGAAACTGCCTTTCAAGGCTCTAACCTGCAAATCCTTCTAGGCATAATCCTAGAGGACCTGGGAGCCAACACTAGGATCTCTACTGTAGGAACAACCTTCTCCCTCCAGGCATCCCCTAACCCACCCCAAGCTGACTCTCTGAACAGATCATCTCCTACTGGCACACCAAAGCAAGACAACCGTGGCTTAGTAACTTTGGAAGAAAAAATTCAGGTTTGGCTTCTTGCTCATGGGTTGTGCGGGCATGTTGCCTCTTTCCAGGGCTCCTCTGCCCCTCTGTGTGTTCCTATGCAGGACCGCAAGGAGGCCTCACAGGGATTATCTGCTGATCCCCAGCAGAATATAAAACTCTTTATCTTCATTCTCTGAAACCTCTTCAAAACATCCCAAACCCAAGATCCTCCCAACAGGGCTCTCCAGAAACTTCTGGCTCCGGAAATGACAATTGCTATCAATGATGCACGGATGGAGGAGTACCTAAGATCCTACTAATGGTTTTGTGTTTTTCTTGGCAAACTCCTGCTCAATTCAAGCTCTCCGCGCTCTGGGGCAAGGTCTAATTAGAAGAGTGCCAGGCTCACCCTTCCTACGGAGAAAACGCATTAGTCACAGATGTAAGGGCACGAAGGATGCCAGGGAGCCAGGGAGTGCATGGGGTCGTTAAGGCCCTTCCTAAAATGCTAGGAGCCTTCGTTGCGGGAAAGGAAAACTAGATGTGACCGCGTGCAGCAGAGGAGGATACAGAAACCCTGAGAGGCAGAGTAGAGTTGACTGGGTTAGAGGTCGTAAATAAGTGCATAAATGATGCTCATTGAACGTTGCAAGATTTAAGCCAAGTGTTCAGGATGACACAGCAAAGCCTCAGGACAAGGAAATACACAGACCGCTTAAAGCTTCCCGCTGCTGCCGAGAGCAGCCTGAGTGTGAAAGCGCGGATGCTCGGGGAGGGGTCGCACTGAAGAATCAGGTTCAGGCTTTAAAGAGTCGTGCACCCAGAATTGAGGTCACAGTGGCTCGAGATCTACCCTGGAAGCAACAGGTGTCCGTACCACAGGCTTATTCTCAACTCCCTGCGGCTAGGCTCGGGCTCCCTGGAAGTGTAGGGGTTGAAAGGGGACCAGACTCTGGAGGGGAGGGGCGGGGCGCCGGCCGGGGGAGGGCGGGGCCGGGGGGGGGGGCCTGGGGGGGGGGGGGACTGGACCTATAAAGTTCTCGCTGCCCCGGAGGCTATGCTACTGCTAGGAGCCGGCGCAGGGTGGTCGGGGAGAGCAGGGTGCCGCTGGCTGCTGGGGTCTGCAGGTCACCGAGTCCCCAGGAGAGGGGACTCCTAAGAAGGCACCTGCCTGTTTTCCCGGCAGCTAGCGCGCCGGCCCCCGGGAACTCCCGGCAGGTGAGCGAAGCTGCGGCCTTGGTGGGGGCAGCAGGGTCTGGGGGCGCTCCGCGGGGCAGGTCGCTTCCAAGTTTTGCGAACTGTTGAGTTAGTTTCAGGTTGTTGCTGTAGTTGGCGGCCTTGCTCACAGGGCTTTGTCAACTTGAGTTGCACAGGCCGGTTCCTCCCCTTTGGCAAAGGAGTTCCTCCGCTAGTTCGCTCCCGCGACGCCGGGCATTTTAGGAGTCTCTGCACGACTCGCCTGCTTTTGCAAATCCGTCTCTTCTCGCCTCATTTTTTCTAGCGCTCAGGAAACGCCGTTGCGCCCCGCGAGGGAAACAGAGCCGTTGACCATGGTTGCAACTGGCAGTTTGAGCAGTAAGAACCCGGCCAGCATTTCAGAATTGCTGGACTGTGGCTATCACCCAGAGAGCCTGCTAAGTGGTGAGTGACCCCGCTGGCCACCCTTCTCCTCTCCAAAGGTCGGTGCCTCTCGATCTACCGGGTGGGCGGGCTTTCGACTTCCTCCCCTGCCTCTATGTAGGGGGTGCCACAAAATCCGTCTGAGGAGACTGCTTTCCAAATTTTCTAACATCTTCTCTTCATGCTAGAAACAAAAGTAGCAAAAGTAGAATACCCGAGGGCTGCATCTTTCTAGGCTGGTGCCAGTAGGCTCTTTGGGATTAAGGTCCTTATCTTACATGATTGTGAAGAACACAGTTATGTGTGTTTTAGCAAATGTATTTACCCCTGTAATCAACATCACCCCTCCCCCTGAATTCCGACGCACCCATTTGCTAGGTATTTCTCACTCTGCCCTGACTCCAGGGAACTACTGATCTGATTTTTACCACTCCAAGTTAGTTTTGCCTTTAGGTAAGTAGAACCATAAAGTAGGTACTCTTTTGTGTCTGGTTTCTTTCCCGCAGCCTAATATTTTTGAGATTCTTTTATGTGGTTGCTTAAATCAGTGTGTTCATGTTTATTACTGAGTAGGATTTTTAGTCTTGGATATACTCATTATTCCATTTTTAATGTGAGAAGGAAACTGTTGAGCAGCAGCGGTGCTTGATTTGCTATCATTTGCAATTTTAACAGCAGTTTCTAAGTGAACACACTGCTCTGCCACTAGAGCTGTAAGAGCATAGATAAACTGCTTAGGCTCTTCGTGTTTTCCTCCTTTCAAGGTGAAGTGGTTGATGACCTAATTTATAGGGCCAGAACTCCAAAATTACATGAAGTGGAGAGGAAAACCCAGTAGCTGATGAAGGTCGAGTAGGCTTAGGGAGAGGAGCCAGGAGGGCATCAGCCTGCACCTTGTTCATTTGACTCCATGTGGTGTGGCATCCTGCCAAGTGGTAGGATTCATTTGAGGAGTAGGTGACCAAATGCAGAGCTATCTCTTTTCCTTTCAGCCAATCTAATTTTATTTCCCTAGGACTATTTTGTTTTGCTTGGCTAAGAAAAACTACCCAACCGGTTATAAATATCCTCATGAACCTCAAAGGTCTTCTCTGCGCAATTTTTAATTAAAGAGGTTAAAGCTAAAATTGGGACCTACAGGCCACTCCAGTAAAGATTTAAAGACACAAATGTGATAGACCTTTAATGTAACTCTTCAAGCTCATGGACTTTAAACATAATAGCAAAAATTCTTTATTTTACAATACATGTATTCCTACAGTTAGAAAGTAACAACCCCTTAGTCCAAAAAACAAAGTTTTAACTTTTTATTCCAGAAGTAATAAATGCTTTCTGTAAAACAAAATTAGAAAACCCCCATGAGCAAGTAGGCAAGAAAGAAAAGAAAATCACCAATAATCTAGGATAATCCCAAGTAGATTTTTGATGCATAGTCTTTATGATTTTGTGTGTGTTCTGTGTACACACATGAATTTAAAGAAAAGTGGTTATATCCTATCCACTCTATTTATCTAAACCTTTATTTCATACATGAACTTTCATGAGAGCTTAAATTATTCACTATATTACCTAGCTAGTTAACAGCTAATTGAGGTCAGCGGACTCTGAAACAAATACAAGAAAAAGGCAGACATGGTAGATAGAGGTAACCAATGTTGATATCTTGGTGTGTTTTTTCTACTGTGAATTTTTTTTTTCTTTATCTAAAAAGAAAACTCCATTTCTTACAGATTTTGACTACTGGGATTATGTTGTTCCTGAACCCAACCTCAACGAGGTAATATTTGAGGAATCAACTTGCCAGAATTTGGTTAAAATGCTGGAGAACTGTCTGTCCAAATCAAAGCAAACTAAACTTGGTTGCTCCAAGGTCCTTGTCCCTGAGAAACTGACCCAGAGAATTGCTCAAGATGTCCTGCGGCTTTCCTCAACAGAGCCCTGTGGCTTGCGAGGTTGTGTTATGCACGTGAACTTGGAAATTGAAAATGTATGTAAAAAGCTGGATAGGATTGTGTGTGATTCTAGCGTGGTGCCTACTTTTGAGCTTACACTTGTGTTTAAGCAGGAGAACTGCTCATGGACTGGCTTTAGGGACTTTTTCTTTAGTAGGGGTCGCTTCTCATCTGGTTTCAGGAGAACTCTGATCCTCAGCTCAGGATTTCGACTTGTTAAGAAAAAACTTTATTCACTGATTGGAACAACAGTCATTGAAGGGTCCTAAAAAGGGAAAATATATAAAGCTTATTTCATGATTGGGTAGTAAAACTATTCAGCTAGTCAACTAAAGTCATTTGTAGTTTGCCCCACCTGTCCTCAATAAGAAACCCCAAATGTAGTCCATTTTCTTTCTGTATTTCACATTCTTAGCAACTGTAGCTAACAGGCTGATTTTCTGGCCTTTCGAGAAGTGATCCGAAATAGTGTACATTTTCTGCATATATCCCATTTTTGTACAGAATTGAATGGGATGGAATAGGTAAGCAAAAATAGAAGTCCATTTGAGTTTTACATTTGATTCCACAATTTTGTTTCAGGTAGGCTTGGTAATAGACTATATAAACCAGATTTGCCTAGTTTGATTTTCATATGACTTTTTTTTCTATAAGTTTTCAGGGTGATTCTTTAAATCACAGAATCTTACTCAATGATACTTAGCTGATCAAAACTTCCAGAAGCCCACACCACCAGTTCATGACTCAAATTTGAAGAGTTCTTAGACAGGAGGGTAGGATTAAGTAGGTGAGTTTAATTAAAGCTTAACCCTAGGTAAGAGTGAATGAGAAATATTATGGCAATAATGGAACTGCTTCACTGTTTCTTGGTGACTTCCTCACTCTAATGTTTTAAAGAGGTGACGAAAGCTTGTGCTACCATTTCAGTAACCACGGTGTTGTTTTAGATGCCTTTAAAAGCTCAGTTTCCCTTGTTCTTAAGTGTCGAATATTGTCTTTAAACTAGAAAAATGCAAAACATTGAAATGATATTTTTGTGTGTAGTTGATTACTCTTCCACTGAGTGAATAATGAATACCTGTGAGGATAGGAAATTAGTTCTGAGATCTAGTCCCTCTCTGATTCACTTAGTAATCTATCTTCTTTTCAGTATTACATATGCTTAATCTCATATGAACCATTTCACCATGTCAGTATTATCTCATCTCTGGGCTTTTCTGGGAATTGAGGAATCTCTCCTTAACCCCAATTGTCAAGGGTAGTAGCTGTATACTACCACTTTGAATTATTGAAACGGGTCAATTTACAAAGTCTGCATTGGCTATGGAAATATGGTTTCTAGTACAGCCTAGAGAATGAAACTCATAGTCCAGATAACCATGCACGCACCCAGATTTTTTCCACCTTGGATACCTGTCACTAGGGAATAATAAAGGCCTTATTTTTTGTCTTATTCCGACTAAGTAGATCATTATCTCTTTCCTTTTTTATGTTAATGAGAGAATTTAGCCTCTACTCAACAATGTTCAATTCAGCAAGGCTTTCATATCCTTGCTGTGGCTCATGGATAAGGAGCTTTATTCAGGTTTCTTGCCCTAGCTATTAGCTCCATTTCACATGCTGGAGACTGGTGTAGGGACAGATGTATTCATCCTGGTGTTACTGAAAAACAGGTGTGATCCTGTTACTGATACTATAAGTGACCTAAAATGTCACTGTTCAAATTAGCAAGTGTTCTAACAAACTAAACTCTTCAAATGCTTGGAAAGATACTACAAAGCCAATCTTTATAGAATTGGGCCAAGATAAATCAACGTCGTTTTGCATGTCTGTTGTCAGGCTCCAAAGGTTCACTGTGTTTCTGCCGCTGTCCTGGAGTTGTCACCACTGACTGGGCAAGGCTTCTCAGGCCTGGATGTAGAACTGTTGTCCTTTTTCCACTAACAGTTATCTTTGACTCTCTTGCCTGTTATGCTTACAAAATGGTGATGGCTTATGGAGGCTGTTAAATTAATATTCCTGTTAAAGGAAATTAAAATTTGTCTATTTTTGACAATAAAGCATTATATATTTTTAATTATCTTGTCCTCTTTTTTTTCTTTTCCCTACTTGATGCAGTGGTCACAGGATCAGGGCTGCAATTACAAGGGCTGTAACTAGAGGTGGCTCATTCCTAATGAACCTTATATCAGAATTCCTTATGGGCCTGATAGAAGTGGGTTGTGCCTTCATCTCATTTGGCAAAATTGGGGTTAACAGTGAATGCAGCTATTTTGCCTGGTAGTAAAAACAGCCCACCAATTTTGGACCTGTGTAGCCTAACCCTATCTGAATATGAGTGGACTGAGAGGGAGCACTGGCTAGACTGGCATTGCTGCCTTCCACCTAGATAGACAAGGTGGGCAAATGGAGGCAAACCTTCGCTTCCAAAGGTGGAAGATTTGGGGTATAAATGAAGAGAAGGAATAATAGTCACTGAGGTTAAAGGAATTAATAAATGGATAATATAAGGAGGGGAATCCAATATTATCCCTTCAAAAGAGGATCAGAGCAAGTGATGATGATGTCTTCCAGCTCAATCATAACAGATAACAGATGCCTGAAAAGGTGAAGCTATGTTTGCAGAGACTACTTTTGAAATCAGACAAGATCGAATGGAAGCCTACAAACTTGAGTGACCTCATTCTAGGAGACATATTTATACTACACAATGGACATGATTAATTATAAATGATTCAGTGAGATTCTAGGAGTGCTGCGGTATCTTTTAAGTTGTATGTCCTTTTGATATAAGGAATCCTTGTTGGAAGATTAGGGTGGTCTTCAAATATATGTTGTGAAATATACATTTGGTCTTAGTCCCTATTTCCTGGTATAAAACTCTTGAACTACTTAGAGTCTTCAAAGTGTTAAGTGTCTTTTGTAATGCTAATGTTGACTGATGGCTGGATTCCTCCAGGTAGCTTCAGGATGGGGGTTGGTCACCAGAAAGACCAAGGCTGTATTAGGGTGTTGGGACTTTTAGCCCCAACACACCCTCACATCCACCTGGAAGGAGAGAGGGTCTGAAGATTAAGCCAATGGCCAGTGATTTAACCAGTCTACATAATTCTACATAACAAAGCTTCCATAAAAATCTGAAAAGACTGAATTCAAAACACCTTCTGGATAAGTGAACACTTGGAGGTTCGTGGAGGATGGTGGGCCTGGGGTGGGCATAGAAACTCCTGTCCCTTCCCACATTTCTTGCCCTATGCATTTCTTCACAGGCACTCATCAGCATATTTTCTATTAATTTTTATAATAAATCAGTAAACATAAGTGTTTCCCTGAGTTCTGTGAGCTGCTATAGCAAATTAATCTAATCCCAGGAGGGAGTCATGGGAACCCTAATTTATAGCAGGTAGGTCAGAAGCACAGGTCAAGCAAGCTGGGGCTTGAGATTGGCATTGGAAGTTGGGTGAGGGAGACACTCTTGGGGACTGAGCCCTTTACCTGTGGTGTTTGAGGCTATCTCTAGGTAATGTCAGAATGGAGTTGCATTAGAGGATACCCAGCTGGTGTCAGTTGCAGAATTGATTGCTTGCCTGGTATGTCGGGAAAACCCACGCATTTGGTCACAGAAGGCTTCTGTGTTCATTTTTGAGTGAGAAGGTATAGGAGAAACCAAGTATGATTTTTTTTCCTTCAGTGTTCTCAGAATGGGTAAAGGAGGTTGTTTTCAATAACTGGAGCAATAACAACTTTTCACAGGAAATGAATAAGTTGAATGCATACACATTGAGCATAAAAATCAATTTCAGGTTGATTAAGGAATTAAATATGAAAAGGAAACTTAGAAGGTGGAATTTTCATAATTTTGATGTGGCGGGAAGAACTCTTATGTCAGGATGCCCTGAAACATCTCTTTTTCAAATAATCCTATAAGGAAGATAAAATTAAAACTCAGGAACTGGAAGAAAGTGTTTTCAACACGTATAACTGAAAAATGGTTTGTAACCAGAATACATCAAGAATTCTTGCAAAGCAATAAGAAAAACACAACGCCCCAAAAAATACGTCATCAAAAGCCCGAATAGTCATTGTATGCAAAAGGAAGCCAATCTGGCTGATAATTATATGAAAAGATCCTCAATCTAATTAGTAATCAGAGACATTCAAGTTAAAAGCAATAATAAAATATCAATATAGACATCCACATTAGTAAAAATAAATTGATAATTCCAAAAGTTGATGAGGACACAGGAAAAAAAAAATCAACAAGTCAATATATGTATATGGCATTATTTTATAAAACTGAATAATAAGTATATTTTGTGGATCAGAATATCAAAGAGTATTCTTCAAACTTCTCTTTTTTTTTTTTTTTTTTTTTT